>NC_044500.1:25399557-25412057 GCF_902362185.1 Chanos chanos | reverse complement strand
TTGTGAGAGGTTGTGAACACTGACCCTGCAGTTGCTCAGTTCCTCAGCAGTCAATATGATGGTACCACACTTCTTCCCTGGAATCCCCCTGGATGTGGAGAGAGAGAGAGAGAGAGAGAGAGAGAGAGAGCAGAGACTCATTAGAACAGACGTCATGACCAAGTAAATCAAAGATTCTGTGTGTGTGTGTGTGTGTGTGTGTGTGTGCGTGTGTGTGTGCGCGCGTGCATGCGTGTGTATGTGTGTGCATGTGTGTGTGAGCATATGTGTTTATCTGTGTGTGTGTGTGTGTGCGTGTGTGTGTGTGTGTGTGTGTGCATGTTTGTGAGCATATGTGTTTATCTGTGTGTGTGTGTGTGTGTGTGTGTGTGCGCGTGTGCATGTTTGTGAGCATATGTGTTTATCTGTGTGAGTGTGTGTGTGTGTTTGTGAGCGTATGTGTTTATCTGTGTGAGTGTGTGTGTGTAAGAGCGTGCATGTGGTCTGGCCACAGACAGTCATGGGGACAGGTGAAGACAGCAGGTCTCATGGTAACAGACAGAGGTCTGAAGGGCGAGTGCATGAGGTGAAAATAACATTTCATTCCACTTAACAACCGGCAAGAGCCTAAGAACACTGCCATCAGTCGATATTAGCCAAAGAGCCACACAAACCAAATATGCCTCACTCAATATCAGCCAAGGATGCCCCTCTGACACAGCCTGAGAGCTCATCTCACTCAATATTACTGAAAAGACACAACAAGACAGAAACAAAGGAAAAAAGAAAGCAAAGCATCTGTCTCACTTAATGTTGGGGAAGAGGGCGGGGGGGGGGGGGGGGGGTATGAGGGGGTACTTCCAGTAAAAAAAAAAGGGAAAAAAAACAGCAGGGAGAATTGAAAAAAGATCTTTGTGTTAGTGAGAACAAATGCCAAAAGAAAAAAAGAGAAGGATGAGAGAAGCCTTCTGTCTGACTAGCAGAAAATTAGAAAAAGAGAGACAAAGGTTATCACACTCAATCTTAGTGAGTAGAGCAATCAAGTAAACATGTCTCTCACAGTCCTGTCTCCCTCATGCCATGATCTAAGGTATACAGATAAACTACGAACAGAAAGAAAGAAAGAAAGAAAGAGAAGTGTGAGGACTTGTAGTGAAATTCTGATAAGCGGGGCGTAGCATGAGAAGAGGAATGATTTGTTAATGTGTAGATAAAGAGGAAGTGTCGAGCTGACACATTAGTCCGCCTTCAGAATCAAACTCCACTGTCCCGAGATGAATGAGGCAATCAATGAAACTGCCATCTGGTTAAATGGGAAATCTGCCACAGACTGGCACAGAACGGGGACTCCCCTTTCCATAAATGCTGTTTTCTTTTTCTGCTAACAGTGCCTGGACAACTCTAATCCTTGTGGGAACACTGCAACTCCCCTGTCTCTCTCTAGCATACTGTTAATCCATAAGCATATGCGAGACATGCAGAAGGTGTTTACAGGTTTGGTCCTGAGGTAAAAGGCTGATGAAACCAGCGTCTGAGCGCAGTGAGGTGTGTTAGGACTGAATAAACAGCAGAGTCGTGACTACGTGACTACGGACCACAAGAGCAATAGGATGTCTGTGCTTGCTGCACTAAAATCAGACAATAGGCGTGTGCTTTTTTTTTTTTTTTTAAATCACTCACACTCTAATAACACAGACTTGGAAAAGCCACCTAACTTTTATACACAGCAATTTTCCAATTCTGGTAGTTTGTAGAGTGTGATGAACAAAATAAACTAAGGGAAACACATAGCTAAGCATCAGTGACATACAGCATGTTAGAGGCCATAGGATGTATTTTGGTCTGAGGCTAGTGTATTGTGTTGTCAGATATGTTGTTTGCCATATCACTGACATTGGTATGAGAGTGTTCAGATATGTTCAGTCAATCTCACGGCCTATTTCACCCTCACATGCTCAGATTGCCTCATCACGTTGCATCACTGGAGAAGAGATGGAGCAAAGTGTTTTACGTTCTCTCTCGCTCTCTGTCTCTCTCTCCCTCTCTGTCTCTGTCTCTCTATCTCTCTCTCTCGCTCTCTGTCTCTCTCTCCCTCTCTGTCTCTCTATCTCTCTCTCTCGCTCTCTGTCTCTCTCTCTCGCTCTCTGTCTCTCTCTCCCTCTCTGTCTCTGTCTCTCTATCTCTCCCTCTCGCTCTCTGTCTCTTTATCTCTCCCTCTCTGTCTCTGTATCTCTCTCTCTGTCTGTCTGTCTCTCTCTCTAACCTTGTGAAGGGAGTGAAAAGGGGAGAATAACAGGGTTGTTTGGGGGACAAACCAAAGAGAAGGGCATACTGACTGAGATATTCACTGATATCAAACAGAAAACTGAATTCTGCTAAGTTACATCTGTGTGTGTGTGTGTGTGTGTGTGTGTGTGTGTGTGTGTGTGTGAGTGAGTGAGTGATTGAGTGAGTGTGTGTTTATTTAGTGAAATAACGTCAACTGAATGGCATTAATGAGCTTCCTCTAAGCAGGTGCAGCACATCAGTACACACACACATACACACACACATACACACACACGCGCGCGCGCACACATACATATGCAAATATTTGGCAGTCTATGCTACATAAACAAACACATGAGTGTGTGAAAGTAAACATACCCACTCACCCACACAGACACACACACAGACACAGACACACACACACACACACACACACACAGAGGCCCTCTAGTTTTTTCTCTGAGTGTTTTCTGGAGAGTCAGAGGAGATGCAGGCCAAACCACACACAACCAATTTCAGACCTAATTACTCCACAAGGACCTCTTCTCCTTGAGTTTTTCTGCCTAATAATTTCACTTTCTTTCACTTTTCTCTCGACCCCATCATTAATCCCCACACTGTCTCAACTAATTATCTTAAATTAAAAAATCAATGCATTGTGATAATTGTAACAACAATGTAATAAGTTAATAACTCAAGTCTTATAACACATTAATGACAATCATGTTACCATTATGACTAAAATATTTATTTACAGGGAAAAATAAATAATAGTCCCATAGTAATATGTTGCTACTGTTCACATCAGTTTTTTTCTTTTAACAAGAACATAAAAGCATTCCTACAGTAAAGACAGTATTGTGTTACTGGGCTGAATGAACTACTTTGTGATTATAACATAACAGCTACACTGATAACACACTAAAACGTAAAACACAGCACACAGCTACCAAATGTTTTTGGTTATTTTAATGTGTGAACAGAGATGAAAACAGCATTAAATATTACATTCTTTAGCTGATATTATTCTCAGTTTGTGATTAGACCTGCAAGCTGTGTTTAATCACATGGCCTCTGAATCCTTCATCAAACACAGAGACTGGTGTGTTTGTGTTATGAGCACAGAGCAAAGACAAACTAGTTTCAGGGGTGATTTGACACAGATGGCATGTGCAACTGCCCACCCGCCCCTGAGTGTCACTACAAAAACAGAAAAGAAAAAAAAAAGAGCAGAGGTCAAAAGGTGTTCCCTGGGCTATGGGTTGGCAGTTAATGACACAGTGTCAGAAAGCCTGACGAGAGAGCTGTTGTCTCCCACTCCTGTGGCCAACATATAGTGGTCTGACTGTGTGACTGCTACACTGTAACAAAATGCTGTAATAAAACAGCCAAGTTCTGATGGTAATATACTTTTTCCCATTAAAATGGTACTATACTGTTGAAAACAATGCATTCTGGGCAATATTTATGGGCAGTTTGCCATTTCCTATAAAATACTGCAATATACTGTAAACAGCACTGCAATCTGGGGGTGATCTTAGAGTCAACGGCAGAGAGGCCCCACGAATACAGAACACAACTGTATTTCTAGAGGAGACACACTGAACTCAAAGTCGCGAAGCCAACTCTCGACTTTCTTTTTGAGCATGATCCATCTGAATCCTGCACTTTATGAGCAAATCATTCGGTAAGTTGAAATACAGTTTTTTCTGCCTGGCGGTGTTTGCTTACTATTGTCATTTTTAAACATACTCTGACTGATCAGTAACATAACTAAGCTACACTCAAAAAACTCAACAAAGGCATCTGTTTTATTACCAAAATAGAAATATGTTTGAATGTATTGTGTTTATGTTTGTTACATGATTCGTTCTTGTTTCCTTCACTGTACAGCAACAAAAATTCTGATGAACTCGATCAACATATGCTGATTAAAGGAGGATGAGTTACTTGTATCAATGACGCTAGCTACTGCGCATGTTCCATAGTCCCGGGGTAGATGGGCAGAGCTTCCCAGCATGCCTTGAGGCGATGGACTGTTGTTTAGCCCCAGTTTGTCACTGTTCAGTTTATGTTTCCCATTGTGTCTAGTGGAACTGTATGTGTATTGCTTATCATTTAGTCCTTGTGTTGTGTTGATTAATACTTGTGATAGTTTTAAGGGTAACTGTGCACCGTTAATTTAATTGTCTTTGTAAAAGATGTAGTCCCCTCCTACTGGGTTAGTAAGTTTAATTTGTTATTTTCTTTGGAGTAATTTAAGCAGTTTAGTGACTAACCTGGCTGAAATAACTCAGAAAAATAGTAAATCACTTCCTAAGAAGAGAATCTTATGGCTTCTTCTAGTAGAACAAAACTCTAGGGCTCTTCTATTAGGGCATATACTACTTACTCTGGGTTAACTTTGCTGGGTTAGTTGCTAAGCCATGTACTTGGAATACAACCCATGGTTTTTGCTGTTGCTACACAATAAAAACACACCAGTTTCAACTGATTTGTTTGGGTGGAAACATGCAAATTTGGGGTCACTCCATCAATCCCTCTAGCACCACCAACGGGCAAAAGTTCAGAGTACATTTTTGCCTATAACTTTTGAGCCGTTTGGCCGAGAGCAATCATCTTTGACTCCCCTTAATCCCTGTCTCATGCTGAATGATATGGACTCTTTCAATACTCACCATATTTTATTTTCCTCCATTTCGTAAACCTTACTTTTGCAAACTAGTCCTAGGCTGTTGATCCTATCACCACCAAATTTGGTATGCATCATCTACGGAGGAGCCTGACCAAAAGTTGTATAAGAATTTTGCTAGAACAAATGTTATGGCTGCTGTCATCCAATGAACTACGATGGCAAAGCCTCTAAAAGAGGAGGTGAGCATATCTCAGCAATGCTTGCATGGATTGATGCCAAACTTAGTACGCCTCATTGCTCGGTTGATATCTGGGTCCTCACTAAGTTTGATGAAAATTGGCCACGTGGGGGTGCTATACTAGAAAAAAACAGCGTATCTGGCAAAATTCCAGTTTGGTCCACCAGGGGGCCACGCTTCTTTGAGCACGCATATGCTGGAGGTAGTGTACCTGGGCTTAAGAGTGGGTGCTCGGGGACCAACGGTAGTGCGCCCTGGGGCTCCAGAGAGGCAGGCTAAGGGACCGTGGCACGCACCCCGGTGGGGGGAGCTTTTGGCCTGGTCCTGGGTCCCTGCTTCCCCTGACGGGACCAGGCCCTGGCTGACCTCCAGGCCTAAGGGCAGCTTCCCCTGGGACTTAGTTCCTGGAGCTAACCTCCAAGCCCAAGGGAAGCCAGCAGTCTTCCCCGACTTCCGAGCGCCCTGACGGGGGGAACTTTTGAACTGATCCCAGATCCCTGGTTCCCAAATGGGACGTCGCTTCTGGAACATAGCTCCAGGCCCCAGCTGACCTCCAAGCCCCATGGAAACGTCCCCAGTGGGACTTAGTCCCTGGAGCTAACCTCCAGGCCCCAGGGAAGCCAGCGGTCTTCCACGACTTCCAAGCAGCCTAACGGGGGGAAGTTTTGAACCGATCCCGGGTCCCTGGTTACCGAATGGCACTTAGCTTCTGGAACGTAGCTCCAGGCCCCGGGTGACCTCCAGGCACCAGGGAAGCTTCCCTAATGGGACTTAGTCCCTGGAGGTAACCTCCAGGCCCAGGGAAGCCAGTGGTCTTCCCCGACTGACGGGGGGAGCTTCTGAACCGATCCTGGGTCCCTGGTTCCCAAATGGGACATGGCTTCTGGAATGTGGCTCCAGGCCCCGGCTGACCTCCAGGGCCCAAGGAAGCCAGAGGTCTTCCCCGACTTCCAGGCACCCTAATGGCGGGAACTTCTGGACCAGGCCTTGGTCCCTGCTTCCCCCTGGGACTTAGTCCCTGGAGCTAACCTGCGGGCCCAAAGCATGCAGCTATATTTATTAATATTAATATTAATATTAATATTAATATTAATATTAATATTAATATTAATATTATTATGGTTATTATTATTATTATTATTACGGTCGATTTTGGCGCCGCTTCTCCTCCCGTTGATGGTGTATCTTGGTACTGGAAATATTTTTCCTATTACAAGTTCTCTCATGCCAATCTGAGAATAACAAGGTTGCCTTAACGGTTAATAAAAACAAGTGTTAACCAAAAATTTTGAATTACACACCTGAAAACTACACCATATGTAAGGCTTGGTGTGAAAGAGCACCAGAGCCAGGCTCCTAACCTACCAAAATCACAACACAACAGGAGCTGAGGAGTTAGCGCTAGCTACAGCAAACACTATAGCCTGCTAAGCCTGGCATTTATAAATAACCCTTTAATTGAGGTTACTGCATTCAGTTTTAATTAAGGTTACTGTATTCAGTTTGTTTGCCATATATCTGGACCTGTTCTATATAGTTCTTTATATACTAAACCTTTTTACTCTGTGGGGCACATTGCACATTACTAATCCTAATCTTTAATGCTTAATGTATTTTAAAACAACAGTACTTTTTTCACATATCTTAAGGTTTTTATTTTTTTTTAACATAGAGGTGTACCTAAATGCAACCAATCAGTGTACAAAAATGTAGTTCTTACTGAAAATTCCTTAGACTTTTCCTTTTTTTAAAACCATTGAATGGAAAAGATCTAGTGATAGGAACTAATTTCACTGGAAAAAGAAAAACAAACTTGTGTCCGAGCTGGTAAAAGATACAAGCTCAAGGCTAAAATGATAGATGGCTGTGGAGAGTAATGGTGGGAGGCTGGAAGGTTCTGTAGTAACCATGGGAGACGGGAACGTTCCAAGGTAACTGTGGGAGATTGGAGTGTTCCGAGGTAACTGTGGGAGATTGGAGTGTCTAGCACTACAGAGGGAGTCTCCAATAACTCACCTCATCTGCCTTCCACTCCTACGCTTCCTGTGGTGAAACCCCTCGACAAACACACACACACACACACACACACACACACACACACACACACACACACACACACACACACACACATCTTCACATCTTATGCAATCGATAACATTCATTACCATAAGGGACCAAACATGCAGATATAGTCAGTCAGAAGTCATACTATGACTTTTACACAGAAAGGATACACAGACAAGGTTCCTCTCCCACACACATTACACAACCGCAGACTCTCACATACATTATGCAATACATTTAAAGATTTACACACACACACACACATCTACAGGGACTAGTTTGTGCACTGACAGATTACACACGACACTGATAAAATCAGAGGCATTTACTACCTAAGAGGCATCTATAAAAAATAAAACACAGCGATTATAGCATATGCCAATTACAAAAGGAATCAGACACATCTTGAGTCATAATTGTGGAGCAGTTGGATAGACTACTAATTCAGGTGTTGAGCTCTCTCTCTTTCTCTCTCTCTCTCTCTCTCTCTCTCTCTCTCTCTCTCTCTCTCTCTCTCTCTCTCCCTCCAGAGTCCTCCACCACACTCAGTCCATCACATAAAGGTAGTAGACTGTTAGTGTGTGTGCATGTGTGTGTGTGTGTGTGTGTGTTCGGAGGAAACACTCTGCCTCAGTGTGCCTTTAGCTGTCAGGACTGCACATTAGATAAGGGTTACTCTACCATGCTTTATAAAGGTAAAGAACATGATTAGTGCACTAGTGGAGCACTGTGAAAGGTAAAGAACATGATTAGTGCACTAGTGGAGCACTGTGAAAGGTAAAGAACATGATTAGTGCACTAGTGGAGCTCTGTGAAATTTAGTGTTTGATATGATGGTACTATAACATTGACTCTAACAGTGCCAGCAGTATCTCAAAATGTCTATTCCACAGACCTTTGGCCAAAATCAGTGGACTGTAAAACTTCCATATTGCATACTATTTAAAGCCTTGGATGCCAAAAAACCATTAAAGCAGACAGAAAGACCCTTAAGCTGTTGAAATATCATAAATTCATAATCTTACTAAAATTCATAATCTTCGCACCAAAACAAAGAGTGCACTTGAGGACAGTGAGAGGCGACATGAAGAATACTGATCAATAATTAATCATCAATGACTCAACAGACAACGGATCTCCATTTCCATCCTTCCCTGCCCCTACATGACAAAGTGAAAAAAGATGAGAGATAGAGTTGTGTGTTTAACACACTTATGGAGGGAGAACAGAGAGAAGACTCCTCACGCCTGACTTCATTTCCTCTAAAATCTTCACAGTGGTTGACTGTTTAAAACCAACATATCAGAATGCAGGGACAGTAATACATAACTTGTGCATGTACTCTAATGTACTCTATGTTCTCTTACGCATTTTCTCCTATGCATGTTCTCTTATGCATGCATGTTCTCCAATGCATGTTCTCTTACGCATTTTCTCTTATGCATGGTCTCTTGTGCATGTCCTCTTACGCATGTTCTCCTGTGCATGTTCTCTTAGGAATGTTCTCTTATGCATGCTCCCCTATGCATGTTCTCTTGTGCATATTCTCTTACGCATGTTTTCATATGCATGTTCTCTTGGCATGTTCTCTTACACACATTCTCCAATGCATGTTCTCTTACGCATGTTCTCTTATGCATGGTCTCTTGTGCATGTCCTCTTGTGCATGTTCTTTTATGCATGTTCTTTTATGCATGTTCTCTTGTGCATGTTCTCCTACATCCAGATCAAATCAGCAGAGATCCCTTCCCTCGCCTGCCTGTATTAAGATTGCATTAGCCCACACAGACATTAAACATTTTTTGAAAACATTGATCAGTTGCTTTCAGAGAAAATTTCACAACAGAGTTCAGCTTCAGCTGGCAAGGATATGATTTTTTTGTGAGCTTGCATGCAGTGAAATCTTCTGTGGATTTTAACAGTGCCTTAACGAGGTTTAGGGTAACATTGCACCATTGCACCATTGCACCAATCCTTTACCATAATTTATTCATGATTTACAAACAGTCACAGCTACCACCTACTCTAACTTATTACATTATACTGACCATATTATGAGGTACCGGGAGCTCAGGGGACAGAGCAGAAGGCCAGTGGCCGGGAGGAGAGCACTTTCCTGGGCAGAGCTGCAGGGAACTGGCTGGCCTGACCCCCGATGCTTCCAGGTGAACACCATGGATACTACTGTTACCATGGTAATCTGTGATTTGTCACATTGGCCTGTTCTCGAAAGCTCCATAGAGACAGTTTTTTATGTGTGTGTGTGGCTATGTGTGTGTGTGTGTGTGTGTGTGTGAGATGTCATGCATCATGAGAAAAGACACATTACAAATATCTGGGCCAAGAGAAAATTCCATTTGGTTTTAGTATTTCTTTTCTTTTTCATCATTAATAAACAGGATTAAGAAAAAATGGACTGGAACACTGATGTAATGTTGTTTTTGTTGTTGTTTGTTTTTGTTTATTCTGCAGTGTGTTCCTCTTTACACACTGAAAATGACGGTGAGCTCAGTAATACTGTTCCCTTCATCACTGATTGACAGACACTGCGTGTGGATACTGAGTACTGCGCTTCAGGAATAAGTCTTCCAGAGTGTGCCTGAGGGCAAGACTCATGCTAATTGTTATGTCATACAAAATGAAACTGATTGGTTGGTACCAAGGGACTCCTCCTGTCTCAGCTGTCACTCATTCATGTAGATAGAAAACAGAAAAACAAAGGGGGAAAAAACAGGCACATGCACTGAAGAACACTTCTGAAAGCTACTGAGAAGGCACTGATTTTGATTGATTACTGAGTGATGTTACACCAAAGAAGCCAAAAACAATTCACCCAGAGCCTGAGTCTCAGGCGACACTAAAGCCTGACTTTTCAGCTCTTCACATCTCACAGGACTGCACAGATCTCAAAGCAAGATAGAGACAGAAAGCATATCAAACCTCTTCACTTTACAACTCATACATTTCCAAAGCAATCTGCCTTCCCTGGAAACTCTGATAAACACAGTTTTCTTCTCTCTCTCTCTCTCTCTCTCTCTGTAAGTTGCTCCACATTTGTTTGATTAATGATGAGGCTGCTGTGACAAGCTGAGGCAGAAATCCAGGCCATGGTTTCAGTGACTGACACAAACTCCCTTTCTCTGTTTTTGCCTCTTTCTCCTGAGGATGACAGGATGACCAATAGACTGACAGCAGATAGTAGTGTTCATTCAATTACAACAACTCCTTCAGGGACAGAGACGGGGGTCGGGGGGGGGGGGGGGGCGGACGGGGGGGCGGACAGTGAACCAGACACAGAGAAAAGTCACAGTGTACCTCAACAGTGCTTCAGCTTTCTCACTCCAATTAGTGCCTGTCTGGCAAGTCATTCACCACTGTTACGCACACACACGCACACGTGCACACCCACACACACACACACACACTTAAAAATGACACCTGACTGTGCCTTTTATAAAGCATACACACGTGCACACAGATCCTTCAAAAGTGACGGCAAGCTTAAAGCGTGCACACGCACGCACGCTCACACACACACACGTACACACAGAACTCCAACAGCGAAGACCCAAACTGTGTGGGCATTGATGGTGTACTGGAGGCCTACTTCCAGAGTCTGAGAACTGTCCAGCTTTATGGACCCACTAACTTCGCTCCAGTCATCAACCAGGTTGCACGGTAAGACACACACATAAACTCACACACTATGTGTGCTCTTGTCAGTCGGAGAAAGAATAAAAGAGACTGTACTCCAAAAGACAAATATATGAAATATATTACATTAAAAGGGCTCCAGAATTCCTACCTGTCACATTAACAAATCAGCATGCTTTGTCACCAGGCACTCTCAGGTCCCCTGGCAGCACCTCAGCCCAGGACTAATGAGAGGGAAAAAAATTCAAGTGCACTCAGACAGAGAGAGAGAGAGAGATGTCGTTTATTCATGAACTGAAAAAACAGCGGGAGGCTTGTTTTAAAGTCCGGTGTCACTCAGGGTAGAGCAGGAGAGAGGTTGTTCTGGGATTTATAATTCAGAAGTGCGGGACAGAGTGGATTTGGGCTGCTCGGCGAAGTTTGGACGGCAGGAATCGTAACAGAGGCGAAGACGTGTGACGGAAAGACAAAGAGACGCGCTCGCCGGCCCAGCTTCTCTGCTCCGCCTCAGTGAACTCATAAAACACCAGCCCATGGCCTTTCAGGAGCCGGGACAATTCATTATACATGTTTGTTTTCTGCCTAATGAGTAATTTAAGGATGAGAGCCTTTGATTGGGAAGGACTCACAGGGGCCTTGCTTCATTAATTGATGTTTCGCTATCCGCTTTTAGACCACATCCATTTGTTACTTACAGTGGAAGTTGCAGATGGATTCTATAATTAAACTGTGATGTTTACACTTGGGAATGTACCTCGTCTGAACACAAGGTTCAAACGCCGATGAGTGATATCAGAATCTCTCACAACAGCCCCCTGTCTTGTGTAGGGTCACTGTAACCCACAGGAATCTCACTGCACATGCAGAGACGTCAGACCAGCTGTCATTAATTGATGATGGTACATTTTCGCCACGATTCATCGCAAGTGGATGGGTTGCCAAGTGTTACCAAAATAAGTACAAGTGCATTGAGAGAATCCTCCGAGGTTTTCTTTTCCACCTCCTTTAACCCGTGGTATTAGAATTTGCAGCATTACTACTGACAAACACATTAAATTATTTTGCATCCCCATAATAAAGAAAAAATAATTATTCTCAGGGCAGATTGGGGTAAGAACTTTACAAATATTTGCTGCGGACAAGATGTTCTAAGACAATCTTTCTGCTCACAAAAAAAAGAAAAGACAAATGCATAAATTAACAAACTCAGCCACTTGCGGCTCTTCCCATGCAATTTAAAAAAAGAAGAAGAAGGAAAAAAAAACAAGTGTATGTAGTCAAGGAGTGTCAGAGCCATCAGTGTGCAGTGGTATGGTAGAGAAGCTGTGTATTTCTATGTGGGTTAATGCAAAGCCAGGGAAGCAGCTACTAGATCCAAGTTAATAATGAAGAGCGTGTGGTACTGTAGGGGATTGGCTGTGTCTATTAAAACCATATGTCAAAACGAAAAAAAAAGGAAAGAAAAAAGACTGGTACGGGCGGAGCAAATATGAATAGACCAATCAGTGACTGAAATCATGCCGTCTCTAACAGAACTGATGTCATTAGCCTTTACTGCTGAGGGAACATTATAGAGTGACTCCCAAAGTCGACCGGCAGAATGACGGAGAGTCAGAGATATTAAACATGCACTGAACAAAGTCGAAGTACATCTCCAAAATG
>NC_044500.1:25312057-25394557 GCF_902362185.1 Chanos chanos | reverse complement strand
TTCTTTTGTCTCTGAATCGAGGAGAAGGAAGAATGGAACAGACTGGGATGTTTGGGTAAAAGTGGGCTAATTACTTCATTTCTTTGTCCTAGGAAGAAGGTTTGGAGATTGAAGATAAGGAGTGAATGAAGAATAATACAGCAGGATCTGTCTCCAGAGAAGAGGATCTCTAAGCGCTTCACATATACCTCCAGAGAGGACACGCAGAGAGGCTCCCATCTGCCACGTACTGAGGGTCGTTTCCTACCACGTCCCAGGTGTTTATTTTTAGTTTCACCTTGATGTTAACCTTGAAACCTAACTGAATTGATGCCTAATACCACCCTGAGTGTAGGGAAGGGCACAATAAAAACCCAGGAGACAAGTAATTTAGCCATGACAGGAAAAGAAGCCTTTTCATTTACCTTAGTAACTCCCATAATCAGATCAAACCATTTCCATAAACGCAGTGAAATGAAAGTGTGTGTGTGTGTGTGTGTGTGCACGCGCACACGCGATTGTGTGTGTGTGTGTGTGTGCATGTGTGCCTATTCCAAAATAACCTTACACAGAATGTCTCAGCTCTGAGCCCTCATATCCATACAGCTAAATATTATTGGTAAATGGAGCCTTGTCTCACCCTCCACACACAGTACATGTACACTCAGTCCCCTTAACTAAGGCCTAATCTCCATGGCCATGCCCCCCCCCCTCCCCCAACACTCAAACACACACACACACACACGCAAATTTTTACAGAAATATCTTGAAGAAATATACAAATATACAAACACGTGTGTGTGTGTGCGTGCATGTGTGTGTGTGTGTGTGTGTGTGTTTGAGTGTTGCAAAACCACAGTGTCAAGTGCTCTGGTAACAGGAAAAAAAGGACATAAATATTTTTTTAGTCAAATCGTCCTTTCACCCTCACGGCTGTTATACATTTTTAATCCACACTATTCTATTCCATTCTATTCTATTCACTATTCTGTGAAACATGCTCTATGTCATAGTCTGAACTTTGTTTGAAATTCAAATCAGCTCAATAAATCTTACACAACACATGGTATGCTGAGGAGAAAAACCACATGCAGAGTGGCCCGCTGAGACCGGGGTTTGGTCTTGGTTACCGCTATTTAAACCAGCAGTGACATCAAAGTTAAGCAGCCGCACATACAGTACTTCTGAAGCGCAGAGTCACAAAGTTTTCCTGAGTAGGAAGAGGATTGGTTGAGACTGGCGTGAGAATAAAGGGGAATGAGAGGTCTGGTTCTGTGCCACTTATTGGACCATCATTCCAACTCCACTGAGACACATCAAGCACCACTGCATATGGTCCTTAAATATTTAATCAGACAGATTGCCAATACAGTGCATCTGTGTCTGGCTCCGGCGAATGAGACATCATTTTCCTGATTAAACGAAAAACAAACTCAGAATACCTCACCGCTCTCAGTCACACACCGGGAGAGTTAGCAGAGGTGCTGCCAGTCTAGCTCCTCCCTTTCCTTTTTTTTTTTTTTCTTCAATTTTGGGGATTTCTGCTGTGCATGCTACACGGAGCGCGTCCATTGAGACCTGGAATCCCCAAACATGCTATTAGAGGCTCTGGGGGTTGGAATGTTCACTTAAACTTTTTTTTTTAAATTTATCTAGGGTCTCTCAATCAAAGCCACAGTCGACTCAAGGAGTCTGGAGAAAAAAGAAGCTCATACATACCAATTTGAATTTCTAATCTTGAGGGAAGGAGGGAGGGAGGGGATGGAGAGAGAGAGAGAGAGAGAGAGAGAGAGAGAGAGAGAAACCCTAGCTCTTTGGACTGACGTCATTAAATTGGAAAGAGGGGATGGAAATAAATTAAAGGAGAAAAAATTGCCTCCATTTTATGTAGGTCAGAAGCGTCTATCTGTTAAATAATGGAAAAGGGTGCAAAGTGTGCGTAGGTGTGCGTGTGTGTGTGTGTGTGTGTGTGTGTGTGTATGACATGAAGTTGTTAAGTCAGAAATGAATCATAGTTTAATCTGTGCCCTTTGCAGTCAGAGCCTGGCACAAATGTATCACACATAAGAAATCTCAAGGCCTGATTGGTCAGTGATACATAGCAACAGGGAGTCCCTCATCTCATAGAACATGTGTGTGTGTGTGTGCGTCCAGTGATCGGGCCTGCTGATCAGACTGAACCAATGCATCGTGTGACAGAGGGGATGCCACTGTATGGGGGATACATGAGCTTGGAGCTGAAATACTGTTTGTTCATGCTCTACATTTCTGGGGTTGTTTTTTGTGAAAGCATAAAAAAGTAAGAAAATATAAACATTCCATCTGTAATCAACAGCTGAACACACCAATAATCATCAGTTCACAAAATTATCAACCAAAATATGCTCATACCTTTTTAAACTATGCGCATATATTATTCATCACAAATTTATCAAGCTCTCTCTTTCTATGTATGTGTGTGTGTCTAATGTGTGTGTGCGTGTGTGTGTGTATGTGTACGTGTATGTGTGTGTATGTGTGTTTGAGTGTGAGTATGTGTTTGTGTAAGTGTGTGTGCATGCATGTGTGTGTGTGAGTGTGTGAGTGTGTGTTTGAGTGTGTAAAAGAGTGTGTCCTTACAGCAGAACTTTTGTCATAGTTGTCTCTTTGCTGTACCAAGGCCCTGATTTAATGAACCTAATGTCTCTGGACTTCCCCTGGTTTATGTCACCCAGCCATTGTTAGACGGCCTTCCCCTCTCTCGTCAGAGATGTCTGATGGTAGTGATACTGTATCAAGCTCTCCTGAGATATTACACTCTATCCCTCTGTTCTATTGTTAGGCCAGAAAAATTGATGGAAAGATGAAAAAGACTATCCAAAGAAAGGATACATTCAACAGAAATGTAATGATCGCTGGAGATTGAGACATGTGTTCTCAGTTACCATAGAAACATGCCAGTCAAGAGTGAAGCATTCCATGTATTTTTTGAGAGAGAGGGAGAGAGAGAGAGAAGGAGAAGGAGAGAGAGAGACAGACCGTGACCCATTTCAGTGTGAGAGCAATATCACGGAGCTGAAACATCAAATGCTCTCTTATTCTATTTCTGAATTCATCTGTTTTTTGCTCTTCTTTTTTCCTCTCCTCTTCTCTTCTGATACCTCAATAATTCCTCTTTTCTCCTCTCCCCCTTCTCTAAGAGAACATAAAACACAGCCTTGGGCTTGGCCTTTTCATAAATGCACTAAATATTCATGTCAGTACTCATTCCTCATCAACATTATGTGAAGTCATTTAAAAAAAGTTTTATATTTTCATATTGAAACCCAGACTGAAACTTCAGAGTCAGAGTGAAGGATGGACTATGATGTCATGTTTATGGGCAGTTACACAACCAATTATTTCACCTATCTCACACGCACTGGACTCCACCCACAACTGCTGACAATTCCATTACACAGATAGTGAAGTTTATTTGATCTGCAAGGCAAATTTTAAACAAGGTTAAGTTTAGGTCTACATTCAGCTCTGAGGCAGTGGAGAAATATGTTTAACTGCACTCCCCTGAAACTCCTGGACTGAAACATCTTTTGCAGGCAGACACCTGAGATGTCAACCAACACCAACACATTTTTTTCACTAATTACACACTGGGTCAGCAAACTCGAGTTTTGGATTCCAGTTTGGGTAGGTGCTCCACAAACATTTTGTCAATAGTGAATTGGACAGGAAAAGAGAATGCGATTTAAAATGAGAGTTCAGCAAAGATGTACTCTTAATCATAAAATACCTTTGATAATGCCATTAACATTCAAAAATCAATATCAAGGTTTGTGGAGTGTGATAGAAACCACCCCCCCCCTAGACTTTTTTCTTTGATAATATTTCAACTTCAGGGTTTCTGCAGTCACCCATTATGAATCCCTGTCTTTCTTACGAGAGCAACATCTTTCCAAAATAACAGTGTCATCTATGGTGTCAGTCCTGTTGGTGTGAGGTCACATGGATGACAGAAAACTGTAGCATGTTTTGATGTTCTGTGATTGTTCCTCAGTAACTAGATATTTTGACGATTTGTCTTTTTTTCCTTTTTTACAGGGCCAGCTATAAGTTTTGTAAACCCCTGCTTTGCTGCTAAAGTGTGTAAAAATACTTCTGTGAAGCAGAAGACTGCTACAAAATGATATTACAGAACAGTGTTTGAGAACATTCAACAGAATCAAACCTACATTTAAGGCCATCACTGTTAAGACACGTTAAGGCACACCATGCTGTACTTTGCAGTAGCTCATTGCGATGGTGTGCAATTACAGTAAAATGTCATTGAATTATATTTAGTTATTGTATGATTCTGCAGGCATTCCCAGAGGCCTCTCATGAAGAGAATGAGCATAGTTTTATCATCTGAAAAACTATTCATGGACAGAATAAAAAAACTTGCATCTTCTGTTGGTTCCTCTCGGTTTTCATTAAGAGGTCAATGAAATCACAAAAAAGTCCAGCAAGAACAAGTCAGACAAAACCCTGACAAAACCCTGACCCCCCTCCCCCACCCCCAAAAAGACATATTTAAGTGTACGTGGATCTTTCGGGGAGACGTGAACATGGAGCTGGTACAGAAGTTGCCCCTCCCCCCACGTTGGCGTTATTCATTAAAGTGGCTTCAGCTTAGTGCAGTACTGATGGTGTTTTACCGACCACAGATACTGACCAGTGTATGTGTGATAAAGTAAACCGCCGCCTCCACATACAAAACTCTGCTGCTGTTTATCTAGCAAATTATAAAGTGAGAATCACATTTACAGACAACAGGGTTTTCTCAGAAACAAGTGTCCAATCTCACTTGCTGACTTAACATGTCTCATTATTCAAAATGTCAACTGTGAAATGCATATTCTTTATTAGAATGCTGTTTTGCAATATTAAACCAAAACACTTTCTCCATCGTAGATCATTAAAATGTTGCCTGGCTTTATAACTGTCTTATGTTATTTATGTATTATTGCTTATTTTTTAATCTGAGACTGTATTATGAATCAAAAATGCAACAAATGCTTAACATCAGATCAAGCCATTAACTTCACGTTAATGTTAAAACTGGGAGGGAGGGACAAAAAAAGAGGGGATGAGAAGGGGTAATGGAGGAGAGATAGAGGGCACTCATTCATTTAACAGTGGTCTAACTCACAGCAGACTGACATATTGGGCTGTCAAACAGGAGCGATGCTGCTTTCGTCAAGGACACGTTGTCTTAACGGGGAGATGGCAGTCGCGGGATATTTGTTTGTAATGGATTTTAAAGCAACACAAGTTGAATCCACAATTGAAGGTAACCAGTGAGAATGATGGACATCTGCTCCTATTGGACCAGGTCGACTGGATTACGTTATTGGAATACAGGCAATGCAAGCAATATACCACTAACAGATATTCAGGTACGATATCCTGTTCATTAACTTTAGCTTTTTTGTTCAGTGCTTTATTTTTCAGCCAATGAAAAAACACACTGATCTGAATACGATGATCTGTTCTAATCTGAATCCAGTATTTAAGTCCAATGGGCCTCAACAGACCTCAGTTCATCCCAGAAACAGAGATACCAGTCTGAAGAAAGGAACTGTGACTGTGAGTGAAACCACACAAACTGGAGGTTAGACCAGTTAAGACTACACATACTCTGGATTTTTTTCTTTTTCTCAGTATTTGTTTAAAATCTAACTCACAAACTACAGCACAAGTACCGTACTCATGATAACAGTTGTATAAATGCAAACAACTAGCAAAGAGCAAGGTCTATTTTTGAGTGAATGCTGTATGCCAGAAAAGCCCTACCAGAGATATTCAGCTGAATGTATTCACCAGAGCACTTAGGACCATTGTTAACAATTTAGTATGCTTAGTGTACACTCTAACTGGTTCTTATGAACTATGGGCACAAACTGTTATAATGATGCTAATCAGTGGAGTCAGCTGTCTGATAGAGGTTACCAGGTGTTTCGTGTCACCCAGTCCACCACAGACCTGAGAGCTACTCAATAGAGATATCAGTGCTAAAATATGAACCAAAGGATCGAACTGGGGAACTGCTTCACTGCAGGTTGTGCATAACAAACAAGAGAAAGGTGATAGGAATGTTCCAATGAGAGACTCAGCTGATAGTGCACTCAGGTGTACCATGTCTGCATTGACAAGAGGTACAAATGCATTGTTTTAGAGAACTGTGGGTATCGCAGTTCTAGCCTGGTTATAATCTGACCTGTTGGTATGTGACTGCTTTTAGTTTCCCCACTGAAATGATCAGTGGAATGGATGAACAATCACTAATATCACACGGCATTCTGTACTGATCAGAATAAAAACAAATCCATTTATCAGTTGGGAGAGTGAGTGAGTCTTTCTGAATTTGAATGTAATGAAGGGAACAAATTTGACTTACGACAGCGATCTCTCCACACGACCACCTGCAGAGCCGATAATTTCCCCCAGGGTACAGAACGTCTGCCCTAGGAAGTCCTAACAACACAAACATCACACAAATACACAAAATAAACACAGCCTGTTTAGACTTAGCCATGACCTTTGACCCACAGGAAAATAACATTTAGTTCACCATGATTATGAGGAATATGACCATGATAAAAAAGAAAATAAAGAATGAGAGAGGACATCCACTACCTAGCAACAGTGTAAAAAAAAAAGACATAAAAAATAAAATGGGGACAGTCGCACATCAATCACTTGGAGTCATAGTATCAGGAACAGAAAAAAAATTACCATCATAACAATCATCATCATCGCCATCACCATCACCATCATCATCATCATCATTGCATGATGTCAATGAGCATAGGGAAAAGATATGGTGCAACAGCAGTTGTTTACAGAGTTGAGATAATGTGTTAAATGAACAGAAAAATATTCGCCTTCTGTAAGGCCATGTACAGTCTATGGGTAACAGGTTCTCTATACACCCTGGGTAAGGATAAATAGGGCAGACAAAATAAGGGGAACACCCAAAGAACTGAGATTACATTATATCACACATGCATGTAATGAAAGTATGTCTAAAATGATTCTACACATCCCTTGTTTATTTAAATACCTTGTGCCAGTGTGTTTTAGTTGTAAAAGATGTCTTAAAATCTATACTTATTCCTATCTGAGGAAAAAGGGAATTACTTAACATGTCAAAGGGAAGTGTGAAAAATCATAATGCTCACACCACACACTGACAAACTGGTCAACCAACGGCTCTCATGATTCCTCTACAGGGCGGAGCTACAGTCCAAAAATCGCTCCATGGACCAGACACAGTCTCCTCAACACATCTCTATATTCCACAATAAATTCCAAAATATCACCCAGAAAACACAAGGATCTCTGTAAACATCAAGTTTCATAAAGAATGAATAAACAACCTCCATAGCCTCACACAGTGTCATCACACGTCAGCAGAACATCCTTTCTTTTTTTTTCTCCACTTTCCCATCACAAAGAGTTATTAAGTTATGTTATTATGTTATAAAGTTATGTTGTTATGTTATCAAGATATGATTATGTTATTAAGTTATGCTGTTAAGTTATTAAGTTATGTTATTATGTTATAAAGTTATGTTGTTATGTTATCAAGATATGATTATGTTATTAAGTTATGCTGTTAAGTTATTAAGTTATGTTATTATGTTATAAAGTTATGTTGTTATGTTATCAAGATATGATTATGTTATTAAGTTATGCTGTTAAGTTATTAAGTTATGTTATTCAAGTTTCAAGTTTCAAGTTTATTTAGAGCCCAATATCACTGTTTACAGTCTCAAAGGGCTTCACAGGCCACAACAGTCAAAATCAAAACAGGACGGCATGTTATTAGGTTATGTTATGCTATTGAGTTATGTTATTAAGTTATATTATTATGTTATTAAGTTTTTAAGTTATGTTATTATTAGAGGTGTAACGCTACACGTATTTATAGCGTACCGTTCGGTACAGGATGTTCGGTTTGGTGCACATTGTGATCCGAGCGAATATAGTCTAGCTTTAACTACGTACGTTACGTGCAGAACTTTTAATGCTCTGATGGTCAGTCGACCGAAATGTTAAGGAATGGAGTGAAACTTGACAAGATACAGTGTGCCCTCTCCTTTATATTTCTGTGTGTGGAACTAAAATTAAAAACTCAGTTTCCTCTCCGATTCCATAACAGAGCCATAGCTTAGCAACAGAATTAGCACACGTTTAGTGATGTAGCATCGTAAGCATGGCAACTGCAAACCCAGAGATTGAGGACTCTCCTGTATCCTTCAGGTCTCCTGTTTAGGCACATTTTAGATGTTTACAAGTTAAATTCAAAATAAATTAAAAGAAAATTCATGTTTTGCATGAATCTTTTTTTTTTTCACTGTATCAAAAATGTACCAAACTGTGACTCCAAAACTGAGGCACGTACCGAACTGTGACTTTTGCATACTGCTACACCCCTACTTATTATGCTATTAAGATATGTTATGAAGTTATTAAGTTACGTTATTAAGTTATGTTATTATGTTATGCTATTATGTCATTAGGTTATTAAGACAAGACAAGACAAGACAAGACAAGACAAGACAAGACAAGCCTTTATTAATCCCCAGGTGGGGACATCTGGGTGTTAACAGCAGCGGAAAGAAAGAAAGACGGGCAAACAAGTATAGATAAAAAAATGCAAGATAAAAATACAATAAAATAAATATAATGTACTATAATAACACAAGAGCACAAACTGTACATGTAGTACAAAAGGTGCAAAGAGCTATGATGGTTGTCAATAAACAAAAGCATGGAACAGGTTGGGTGTTTACAGTGTCCAAAGAGTACATGAAGTGCAAAAAGGCAAGATAAGAGCGGTAAACAAATGACCAGGAGGTTCGGTGTTAGATATTAGTGTCCAAAGTAAATATATAGATTAAAAACCAGGTGACCGGGTGAGTTAGAGTGTGTTTAGTCCAGGGTATGTGTAGATAAATAAATCTGGCGTGGAGGGAAGGTTTCTAGGGAGCACTTGAATCACTCCGTCTTACACTTGGGGGAGATGAGCCTGTGGCTGAAGGTGCTCCCCATCTGCCACAGCTCATCGTAGAGGGGATGAGAGGGGTTGCCCAGGATGGTCCTGATATTATACATCATCCTCCTCTCTACCACTGCCTCCAGACTGTCCAATTGTAGAACAACAACAGAACTGGCCTTCCTCACCAGCTTGTTTAGTCTGTTGGTCTCCCCAGCCCTGATGCTGTTGGTAAGGTAGTCTGTAATCCAGGTCAACATGCCATGGTCTACCTGCATGGCTGAGAGCTTCTCTGCAAGCAGGAGGGGCTGGATGGTGTTGAACGCACTGTAGAAGTCAAAGAACATGACTCTCACTGTGCTTCCTGGCCTCTCCAGGTGTGAGTAAGCCCTGTGCAGCAGGTAGATGATGGCATCTTCCACGCCATTTTGGGCATGGTATGCGAACTGCAGAGGGTCCAGAGAGTCACTCACCAAGGGCCTAAGGTGCGCAGAACCAGCCTCTCGAAGGTCTTCATGACGTGCGACATCAGTACCACTGGCCTGTAATCATAGAGAGAACTGGGACATCCTTTCTTGGGCAACAATGCAGGAGGTCTTCCACAGCTGGGGCACCTTATTCAGCCTCAAGGAGAGGTTGAATAGGTGCTGGAACACTCCTGCAAGTTGTCAGGCACATGCCTTAAGCACCCTGGGATTGATGTCTGGACCCATTGCTTTGTTGATTCGGAGTTCGGATAGCTCCTCTCTCACCTGGCTGGGTGCGATGACTGGGCTGGTGGGGGGAGGAGGGGTCACTGAGGCCCTGTTTACAGCTTGCATTAAGATCCGATTTTGGTGATTTGATCACAAGTGGACAACTCAAAAGTACAGGTGTGAACGCATCCAATGTGCATTAAGGTCACATCGAGATCCGATCACTCAGGACACACGGCAGCCGTGGCCTAAAGGTCGGAAAACCAGGCTCGTGACTGGAGGGTTGCCGGTTTGATTCTTGAGCAAGGTGCTTAACCCCAATGCTCCCCAGATGCAAGGAATGCTGCCCACTGCTCCTGTGTTTGGTGTGTGTGTTCAGTACTGGTGTGTTGGATGGGTTAAATGTAGAGGACAAATTCATAGTGTATGTAATCATGGCGATTTACATTATTTTTTTTTTTATTTACATTACATTTTACATTCAGAGGTGGTCTGGACCGCATACGAACACATTCTTATAGCAGTGTAAACACGAATGCGAACTCGACCACATTGAGCAACCGCCTACTCAACTGACGTCCCCTGCTTACGCGGAAGTACGTATGTACACATTCGCTCGCCAATGGCGCCATATTAAAGTATGACAACAGGCAACAACAACAACAGGCAAAATGGATATTGTTTTGATTTCTTCTTCTTCTTCTTCTTTTAATTTCCAACACACTAGGCACGGGAAGTGCAATGATGCCTCCTGCCGATTCAAAACAACAACGTTTAACGTGAAAAAACTTAACATGGCTTAATGTTCCAAAACTGCGATAAACCATCACCAAATTTCTCTCGGACATCTCTTGTCAGAAACGCCTCCTCCTGTCAAAAAATCAAAATCGAAATCCTAGGAGTATGGTCATAATCTCATGTTAAAGGTTTTCCTCTCCGTTGACACACATTAAACAGCTTAACGTGCCTTAATGTCCCAAAACAGCTATCAATGATCACCAAATTTGTCTGATATCTCAAATGTCATAAGCACTATCTCCAATCAACAAAACAAAACTGAAATTCTGAAAGGGGTAACGTGTTGGAAATGAATTATGTGCTTATTTGCATATAGAGCGGGAGAGTGAGATCCGATCTCAAGTGGTCATTCAAGACACAGATTCTAAAGCCAGGTGTACACGGACGTTCTTAGAGCTGTCCACTTGTGATCAGATCACCAAAATCGCATCTTAATGCAAAGGTGTAAACAGGGCCTGAGATGTCCAGTGGCATCTGTGTTGGGGGAAAGTGTCAGTCGCGAGGTAATCGCCAGTGGCAGGGAGGCATAGAGAGGGGAGGGTAGCAGCTGAGGTGTGGATTGGACAAAAAAGGTTTAGCTCACTTGCACGTTCCTGGCTTCCTTCCACGGCTGGACCTAGGTTTTTTTCTCCAGTGATCCTCTTTAACCCATCCAACACCTCCTTGTGTTGTTCTTTTGTAGCTTTCCCTCTAGCTTCTCCCTATAGCTGTTCTTGGCCTTCCTCAGTTCCCTCTTCAGCTCTGACCTCCTCCCTGAACCCCTGCCATGAAAACCCTCTTCTTCATGTTGAGGAGGGCTTTAATGTCCTTGTTAATCCATGGTGTATCGTTTGGACAACAGCGGACCCTCTTGGTGGGTACAACGCTGTCCTCACAGAACCGGATAAAGTCTGTAATACATTGGGAGAGTTCCTCAGCATCCTTCACGTGGTCCTCCAGGGACAGGTCCCAGTCTGTGGTCTGAAAACAGTCCTGCAGGGCCTCCTCAGCTTCTCTAGACCACACCTTCACAGTCCTGGCGGTGGCGGACTGCTGTCTGACTACAGGCTTGTACTGAACTACTGAGAGGAGGGTGGGCAGTGGAGTTGTATGCCTCCTTTACGTTGGCATACAGCAAGTCCAAGATTTTTTTCTCCCTTGTTTTGCTTTGCACATACTGGGTGAAGTTAGTAAGGGTTTTGGAGAGGGAGACATGGCTGAAATCACCTTTGACTGTCATGAAGGCGCTGGAGTGTTATGATTGTAATCCCAGTAGAGTGGATGACATCACATGCGCACACAGCCATCGCCGATGGTGGAATGTATATAACAACAGCTATGGTAGAGAACTCCCGAGGCAGACAGTATGGCCTCAGTCCCACAGCCAGCAGTTCTATATCTGGAGTACATATGCTCACCTTCACTATTACATGCCCAGGGTTACACCATTTCGAGTTAACAAAGACGGCTATACCTCCACCTCCTCCTTTCTTCTTACTGCTCTGTTGCCCCCTGTCCGCTCACACAAGCATGAAGCTGGCTATTTCAACTGAGCAGTCCGGTATATTCCCATCAGCCATATCTCCGTGAAACACAATAAACTGCCCTCCCGATACAATGACTGCTCGCCAATGCTGTAAGTTCATCCATTTTGTTGGTAAGCGATCTCATGTTCCCCATGAAAATCGATGGAAGGCAAGGTTTAAGTCTCCTGTTCCTCTCTCGCCTTTCCCCTTGCCTTCGCACTGGCTCTCGCCTCCTGCCAATGTTTCTGCAGCTCTGCAGGTATGTCTGCCGGCAGCACCCCCACTCGAGTCTGATGCTCCAGGAGCACTTCTCTCGTGTAGGTGGGCATTGTCTGGTCTGACACGCACACGAACAAACACAAGTACGCAAACTAAACTAAAACTACAACTGACTAATTAAACTAGCAATCAAGAAAAATATAAATGAAGGAGATAAAGGCATGCTCAAGCGTAATGTTAG
Source organism: Chanos chanos (assembly GCF_902362185.1). Taxonomy (NCBI): domain Eukaryota; kingdom Metazoa; phylum Chordata; class Actinopteri; order Gonorynchiformes; family Chanidae; genus Chanos; species Chanos chanos. Next base: position 25,382,101 of record NC_044500.1, on the reverse strand, counting down.
AGCGATGGAAAAAGAAGGAAAAACCAGTGAAAAAGTCAAAGAAAGTTAAAAACTGTAGGAGCTGCTGTAATGGGCTGCCACTTGCGATAGCAGCACACTAGAGTCGAGTTATGCTATTATGTTATGTTATTAAGCTATGTTAGTGTGTTATTAAGTCATGTTATTAAAATATATTATTATGTTATTAAGCTATGTTATTATCCCTCACTGTCACCTTTTTGAGTGTCGGTGGTTGTTAGTACAGGACGAGCTTTTTCCAAAATGTTCAGTCTTATTTATGTGAGCTTTCCATGTTTTCCAAAGCTCTGAGTCTAATGGGATTTATAAATCTAATTAAAAATAGCCATTAAGTGAGTTCAAAAATGGTAACTCTTGAAGTGCTTTTTCCACCAGAGTGACTGGTTCTTTTTTTCTTTTTTACTTTTGCTTGATTTGGCTCAGAAATTGTTCTTTTTTTCTCTTTTTAATCTGGTAAACCAGTTTGGCTGTTTAAAATGATTATGATGATAAAAATGGAAACGAAACACAAGAGTTCTCTACAGTCACAGACTTTACGATTCTATCACAACACATGTGGTAACTTTCTTGGTTTGCTTTTTTCTTGTTTTTTGTTTGTTTGTTTGTTTTTTTCTTTTTTTTTCATGGCTCCTAGTATCAAGAAGAACCCTTATAGAAGATCCTTTGTCAATGCTGGTATTGTCTTGAGGAGGTATGCCTTTAATATTTAACAGAAACATTGTACAATCAAAACTGCAAACAGATAACCTCCTTTTTGCATTAACTTTTCATAGAAAAAACCTGAAAACTGAAAAAAAAAACCTCTAAAACTGAAAACACAGACACTTACACAGTAATAAATACTTACTTTCTACTCATCCAATGGAGGCAAAAGAGGAGCAAAAAAAGATGTCAGTTTTAAAATCTGAAATGAAAGACAACAAATAGAAATCAGCTGTCAAAAATGAAAATCATTTCACCTTCTCATTTTATTGTTGAACATATTTGACATTGATATGCTAGATGGAAGGCACAGACAAACTGACAAAGAGACAAATGGACAGACAGACATATGGAAAGATTTTAGATGGGGGGAATTCTGATTGCAGAAGTTTTTCAGCACAGATAATGCTATGAATTTTAGCATAGATCATTTTATGGATTTCAGCACAGATAACGCTTTGTATTACAGTCATACACTGTCAGACCTCCCCTCCCAGATCTCACCCACCGACCATCAGGAAGATGAGACAGATTAATCATTAGAGGTCAAAGACCATTTTACTTTTTCTGGAAAAAAGCCACATGCACCTGTAAAAACATGGGGGGGCAAAATATTTTGGACTGTGACAGTATGTTTAGAAGTCACCACGCAGCAAAACAAATGCTCCTTTTGACAGTTTTACACAAAACAAAGCAAGTAACAAGGACCTTTAAGGGACATCACAGGCAAATTTTTAAGTTTTACATTTTTGTCATTTCTTAAAAAAAAAAAGAAAGTAAGAAGGTAAAAAACTGTTGTTGACACTGTCAGTGTTACTTATGCTCTGGTGAAGATGAAACAGCCCAGCAGCCTTGGCCTGTGGCACCATTTTACATTTCTACCTTTATTCTTCTCCTTTCTTTCCTCAGCTCTCCACACTTACGCTAAAAACAGAAGATTTCCCTCAGTTTTGGTAAGAGAAGCATCTGAGGCAAAGGACTTTAATCTGCTATATTCCTCTCAAAGACCCCATACAGCGCAGTGTGCCATCATAAAACTCATACTTTCACCTTTTTTAACCTACTGTACTGAACACATCATTTAAGAACAGGCATCATGGCCTGAAAAGCCTATAAGAGCACTACTTAATGTATATGCATGTTTATAGGGTGTGTGCATGTGTGTGTGTGCATGTGTGAATGTGTATGTGTGTTTATAGAGTGTGTGTGTGTGTGCGTGTGTGTGTGTGCGTGTGTGTGTGCGTGCGCGTGTATGTGTGTGTGTGTGTGTATGTCTATGCGTGTTTATAGAGTGTGCGTGTGTGCGCGTTTGCGTGTGTGTGTGTGCATGCGTGTATGTGTGTGTGCATGGGTGTGTACATGTGTGATTAAGCAGTCTCACTCAGCCATAGATTGAATGTGAGGAGAGTGCATTGCCAATAAAGCTTTACTCCATCCAAGGTCCTTTGGTAATGATTTTGCATCTTCAGACTTCACTATAACAGCTAAAATCTCCAGTAACTCAGTACAATTTCAACTGTTTCACCCACTCAGCCCATATGGGTTAAAAACACATAGTCCCCGGCTCATCTGAGAATGCATGCAGAGCAAATACTGTTTTATCTGTCTCTCCACTTAGAGAATTGCAGTGCCTTTAAAAGGGTCAAGATCAGACAGACACACAGATGAAAGGAGGAGTTGTTATAAAGTGGAGTTTTTTGTGTTCAGTATAAGACAGGGGAGAGAAGGACAGCACTCATACAGTTCCTGTCTGAAGACTTACATGCTTAGAGATGTTTGAGCTCCTGGTGTCCACATTGTACCTAAGAGAGGACAGAAAGGATAAATCACACTCTGAAATGTAATGTCGACCCCCCCACCCCACCTCCGCCCACCACCACCACCACCCCGCCCCCTGTGCCCAAAAAAAAGAAAAGAAAGAAAACCCTGACAGAGTTTCAGTCTTACCCACAGTGCCTACACAACCAATTAGCTGCACTGGAGGTTTCTCCATAATTACCCATGTGTTGGGGGAGTGCAAAAACAGAAAGAGAAAGAGAGATTGTGCGGCGATGGCAAGATCTAGCCGTGAAAATGACGAGCAGTAGATGTATAGAGTCCAGTCATTTTTCAGGTCTGTAAGAATGCTCCATTATCCCCCCAGGTCACTGAGTCCCTCAGAAACTCCTTATATCAGCCCTCATGAATGAAGCTTCTTTCAAATGATTTTTGTTCATGTTTGACAAAGGGAATCCTCTCTATCCTATTGCCCCCTCTTGCTTTTATTTCTCTTTCTTTTCCCTCTCTCTCTTTCTCCCTTGAATTACATTAGAGACCTGATTTATCCCTTCCCCTTAGCATATCTCTCCCTCTCTCATACACACACACACCACACACACACACACATACTTCTAAGTAAACTGAAGTCAATGCACTTTAGTCTCAGTGGTAAAGAAGACAGTCTCAGACTACTACCATTAGGGATCCTAACTCTTCTGAATTTGATCTCTAAGAACTCAAAACATAAGACTAATTCACTGTTATGGCCCTTTGAATGTCACACTCTTAAAATAATCACACTGTAATTCAGCGCCGTTATAAATATTCAAGCCATTCCAATAACTGTCAAGTTCAAACATAAAGTGGAACAAACAATAATTACTCTATGCCCCTACACAGACAATCTATTATGTTTACATCTGTGATGTATAAGCTTTATGAAGCACAATGTTTTATATTCAGCACTTATAGTTTCAGTGGCAAAGGTCTGTGCAAGGTCATATCTTTGATGAATATGATGAATATAAATATGAATGTGAATGATGAATGTGAAAGAAGAATGGAAACATGTTTATTCTGCGTTGGACAGGGTTTTTCCATAACGGGAGAGTTGTCTGACGTGAAGCCACAGTGTATAACCTAGCTCTCTGAAGCCTGAGTCAGTGAACACACACATACACATACACACACACACATACACACACACACACACACACACACACACACACACATACACACATACACGGCAAAAAAAGCTATTAGTGTGAGGGGTGTGGAGTAAATTAGGCATTTAGTGGATTACTGTGAGACTAATACGGAGAAATGGGAAGAGACACTGTCACTTCAGCCTGGACACTGGGGGGTCCGTGCCTCCTCTTTAGAGGAGATGTTCCATGATAATGAAGGAGCAGAGAGAGTGAGGGATCTGATCAGAGGATACGGCACCCCTTCATTCAAACACAGGAGACACACAGTCACAGAAATGTACCTGAAGATCGTGATACATTGCATGTTACATTAAAATAAAACTCATTAGTACTAATCATACAGAGTCTATTTCTATATTTTTCTCTCTTTGTTCAGTTTCAATGTTGAACATTTCCATGTTTTTACAACTGAGTAAAACCAATACAGAGCAGGGTTCAGCTGAAGAGGTTTCCAAAAGTCATGCACCTTTGAGGATTATCTTTCCATTTGCAATTTATATTATGAGTATTACGAATCGATTTGAGCTATTAAAAGTTGATTAGTGTGGCATGTGTGCCTACCAAATAATGTGACCACAGCATGGAAAATGGGATATTAAGTAACTTTTTACCAGTAGTGAACATTTGAAAGATTACTATTACACACACTTTAACAGTATCATGCCATGTTACCATAGTACCCAAAAATGTAGAATTATTACTTAAAAATTACCCCTAAATTACCTCTAACTCTATCTATGTACCTTAACTGACTTATCCACACCAACTCAAACAGAAGTTTAAAGATGGTTTCAATACAAGTGCTAACCAGTAAGTACCAGCATTCCTGTCACACAATTGCTGTCCAAACCCAGACGTACTTGACCGACTGCTGATTCTTTTGCACAGGCTGTGACACACGTAGGACTGTTGACTGAAAGGATATAACTTAAATAAGAAAACAGCTTTTCTGATCATTTTTTAAAAATAATTTTTGAGTTCTCTTTCCCTGCAATGTTACAGTACCAGGCCCTAAGCACTAAAGCTAAGCCATAGCAGTATGGAATGGGTGAAGAATGTTCCAGAAGAAAGCGGGAAGGCTTTGACTGAGTTGGTGAGGAGGGATTCCATGAGATGATGCGCTGACAGTGCTGCATGATTTTCACTTAAAAAATCAGCTTAAAGGAAGAGGGGATCAATTGGAAGGGCTTTGGCTACAGTTTGGCTTGCCCACTGCATCTCCTCTCTGAGCTCAAACAGAGCTGTGCATTGTAAACAGTGCTGTGTGAGTATATCTGTTACATTGTGGGGACACTGTGCTTCACACCGACATGTCAGCATCAGAGAGAGGGCTGAGTGGAAACGATTCCTCCAGTCTTACTGAGATACAACCGTAGGTCTTCCAATCATTCACATAACGGACAAGCAAGGACAACCAAGGAGTTCACTGACACAATGTGTACAAACTGTCTGAAAAAGTCTTCTGCATTATCAAAATAAAATTAAATGAATGAATGAACGATTGAACGAATGAACGATCGATCAAACGAACGAACGAATGAAATGAATGAATGAATGAATGAAATGAAATGACAAAAAGAGGACTGCAGAGGTTTGCGAAGTTTTTCATCTCTGCTGAGTGTAAACACATCAGGTGTGTTTTGTGGCATTAGGAAGGCAGTGTATTCATATTCTCTCCTTGTCTCTTGGTTCCCTGTACTTTACGGCAGTGGTGATGGACATGTGAAAGCTTCACTAGGCCAACCGAGACCAGGAGAGCGGGTAGAATGACAGCCCCACGGGGGTGGATGACGGACGGGCAGAAGGCATACTGCCTCACTGTCATGGCACTCTGAAATCCTGGCACAGTGTTGGGAAAACCCAATGGGCCTGAAGTGGGGGTGGGAGGCGTGGGGCAGTTGGGGGTTTTGGGCTATTCAATTCAAATGCGCCAGCTCCCCTGCTAAGTTATAAGTGTACAGAGAGAAATAGAATGTCTGAACAACTCAAAGGTTTTATCTTTTGGATTGTGGATAGTTCTATACAACCTACAAATCCTCATTCTGGAACATTCTACATCTCTTTCTCATACTTTTCACACATTTCTTACCCAGATACAACAAATTTATCTTCAACCTTAGATCAGAATTTATCGACGTTAATCGACACAAAATCACCATAAGCACCGCATGTCCGGACGCCATGCACATATATCTTTGAAACCTCTATGCAATGCTTGTAAACCCACTGACAACACATCTATGTTAGGCCATTTGTGTCTTGGCGCACTGAGATACCATTGCCTGATCCTTAGCTGACATCCTGTTGCCTCCTGGATGGTGTACTTCAACAGGGACCTGGTGTTTACAAGATCTCTGTTCTTTTCTGTTCCATCCGACAAGAAAACTGCCTACAATAGACACCCTCTGGATGGATTGGCAAGCGTCGCATGGACATCTCAAACATACATGTGTGCTGTGTGGGTATATGACTTGTGTTGATTTGCGTCAATAAATTCTGATCTTCAGCCAGCATCCTCCTGCTTCTTCGGTAATGCTGCTTTGACGTTATAGCGACGCCACATTACCTACTGTGCTTCTCTCATTATAAACTGAAGGTACAGTATTTGGATGAGTGTTAGACTGCCTTTCAAATTCTAATCTCCAGCCAACGTCTCCCCTGCTGTTTCAGCGATGCTGTTTCGAAGCGTAGCCATGTAACGGGGTGGACTACTCAGAGCTCGATTTAAATTGCACGTCCAACGTTCGGAACAATTGCTAGACTACATTCCAAACTCTGATCTTCAGCTGATGCCTCCCTGCTACTTCAGTAATGTTGTTTTGATGTCACGTCGATGTCACGGCGAAGACTGCGCCGCTCTCCTTTTAAATCGCATGTCTGATGTTCGGACGAATGCTAGACTACGTTAAAAAATAGAAAGAGATGCTTGGATGACATTCTGCTGCAATGCCAAAATCCTGGCAGCTTATCTGTGCTGGGGTATCTACTCTCCATCTCACTCACTCACTCACTCACTCACTACTCACTCACTCCTTACTCATTTTATTTTATATTTATAATTTTTCTCTTGGAGCAACAGATGAGCAATAATCTGGCTCGTGTGGTAAATCAAATTACGGCCCAGCATGACAGGCCTTGGAGCGCAAGCAAAATGAAATTTAGTTCACAAGAGTGATAGACTTGCCCCCCCCCCCTCCCAAAAAAAAAATCCTAATGACCTTCATTTACATGAGAGAATGAGAAAAGTGGCAGAGAAGGAGGGAGAGCATTCAAACACTGACATTGGTACTCAGACTGCAACTGAACATGCCACATTCTCTCACAAACAACTCTTCTCCTATCAAAACAATTTATAACAAGGTAATGAGAGAGGGAGAGAGAGAGAGAGAGAGACTGACACAGAGACAGAGAGAGAACAGGTGTGTTAGTCATAAAGAGAGGGAAAAAACTGATTTTTTCATTCCAATTTAAAGTAGCTTTCAAAAACTATTTTTTGTTATTGTTTATGGAGTGAGAACTATAGAAACACCTGATACTAAATGATGATATGATGAGGTATAACAACATTTGTTTGGTTCTCATGTGTTCATGACCCCCAGTCCTGCACTGTTTAGCATGAAGCAGTCATTTCATATCTCTGACACAGGGAACAGATTCACTCCTGTCTCCTTCATTACTGAGACTTCACTGTAGGCAGTCATCACTGATTTGAACTGTTTTCTGACACACTCCCAAATCACAAGACCTCTGACTGATCTTTGGAAATGAATGTTAAGTGTGCAGACAAACATACACACACACACACACACACACACATATATATATACATACATACATACATACATATATGTATATTCATCAAGAGCCACACAATATTGATGATATTGCCAGGGGGAAAATCCACAGAATGTCATTGCAATCTGGGCACGTTAGCCAGGCAGACAGAATGAGACAGAGCCCTGCACACAGACTCTCCCACTGAAACAATCCGGGGGTGGATCAGTCTTATTCACCAAGGTAGTCTTATCCTCTGCCACCTACCTTTATTAAAAAAAAGTCAGAAAGAAAGAAAGAAAGAAAGAGAGAAAGAAAGAAAGACAGACAGTATCTTTTAACTTTAAAGAGGCCCCAGGTGTAGGAAATTGACAACTCCTTCAGTTAAGTCATTTTCCAAGAAAAACAAGGTATGTGCCGTTTTCATCCTTAGCTCTTGAGATGAGAAAAATCGTTTAGAAAAGTGCTGCAGAAAGCAGATATCGAGCGAAAGGCAAGATCTCGATTATAGGACAGAGATATCGGCTACCAATGATGAGAGTGCGGGGGAGATCAAATGTTCCCTACCAGTCTCTAATCGCAAAGCCCAACTGCTCCAGAGAAAACTATCCTACCCTTGCTCCTCCTTTGCCTCCTCTCCTGGCCTCCCTCAGTGTTAGCATTACAGAGGAACACACAGACCTGGGCCAGTGAGACCACAGAGATATCGGACTTCCTTTCTTGCAAGCCTCTAAAGATGTCTGGATCACTCTACCATCCCGGCTCCTCAACCGATAAAGAATAATGAATCCATTTATACTAAGGTTCACCACAGTGAGAGCTAAAATTTATAGGAAGAACTGTAAATATTGAGCTATATATTTCTTGTTTGGGATCCAGCTATATATATCATAAATTCTCAATGATGGCCAGGGCCTTTATTCATCTCAGATAAAGAAAGAACCAGGCCTTTATTTTGGACAGGCTATTATTAGAGAGAGGTAATTATTTAATGTGTTACTATGATCTACAAGATCATAATGCAAATGAAACAGCACACATCGTTTTAAGTTTCTGTGCTATTGTGAAAGCTACAACGCGAAATTGTTTAATTAAGCTGATGCAATATACATATCTATATCTGTTTTTGTTTTTTTACCCAGCCTGTATTTGGAGCCGGCCTTTATTTGGCCAAACAGGTGGCACCCCCCCCGACATTATTTGGGACCAGGCTTTTATTTGAGAATTTACGGTATATATACTGTATATGTATATATGTATATATATAGAGAGAGATTTTTTAACAGATATCATCCTGTATTGGCTGGTTTATCTCTTTTACAATGACATCAACCAGTGACTGACTGTGTGTCTGTGGAGACGAGAATTTTCCAGATGGGATACGTGCAAATATTTTAAGGATAATCAGTTGGGTTGTTTTTAGACTGGTCTTGAAAGCCCAAGTAGTAATGTTGGAACAGGCTCCGTGAGCTGCTTGAGAGATAACATTTTCCAAAATTATCACAGAAAATGTAAACAGCGGGCACAGAGATCATTTCTAAAAGTGAGAGCGAAACAAAACCATATGAAAACATGGCAAGTCAGTGGTAGTGGGTGGTTTCCTCATTACAAGTGCACAGAACGATCTGATCCCTGTTTCTCAGCTTTCAAAAACCATCAAGATCTTATCAGGCCTCTGGGTCTTATCAGGCAAACCACAATTTACAAAAAAACCAAAATACCCTCGCAAAGAAAGCATTAAAATTACAGCGAGAAGAACAAACACAAAGGGACTTCAATGAGTTGTTGATTCAGTTGTCTGATAGCCAAGATTCATCCAGTTTATTTGAATAAATTTTGTGTGCATTTAGTGTTGCGATTTACCACATGGCTTGCTGTGGGTGTACTTTCTAATCTGTGTAAATCTCTACAGTAATGAATACCAGCACCTCTCTCCAGATATGCATGTAAAACAGCTTTCATCTTCACGGTGAGTGGGGTAGGGGCTTGTGGGGGAGCGGAGATGCAGGACGCTAAAAATATTTTTTTTTGCAACAATCACTCCTCTTCCTCCGTCTTTAGCCCAATGAACTTCCATCTGAGAAACCTCAGCTTCCCCTGGGGAGGGAAAAAGAGAGGTGACTGAGGAGGGGGTAGTCCTGTCTATATTTACACCAGACCGGAAACACAGCCGCTTCGCCATTGGAAACACACGCTTCCATCTCATTTTCCATCTAGAAGATGGATGATGTTTGTTTGAGGGCTGATCAATATGTGATTTTTAATTGGAAGCTGACTGACCAGGCAATGCACTGGGTCAGTGAGAATGGAACTCTATCTATACATGTCTATGCTCACAGACCATAACCTCTACTGTGACCATGACCACACGCTAACTCATGGGTTTGAGCCTTTGGGTATACTCAGGGCTGTGTTTCTGAAAGTGGGTTTAGTGAAAACTCAGAGTCAGTTAAGTCAGAGTAAGTAGTAAATCTACTAATAGAAGAGCCCTATGGCTTCATTCTCTTAGCAAAACAAAGCCATAGGGCTCTTCTATTAGAAGGTTTACTACTTACTCTGAGTTAACTAACTCTGAGTTTTCACTAAACTTGCTTTCTGAAACAGGACCCAGGTGTCTTAAATAGTCAGAGCTGTGTGAATCTGTGGACCTCTACTGTAATGTGAGGTATTGTTATACACAGTACAGAATAATGTCAAGATGAACAGAACAGGAAATGAACAGGAGGGTGTCAGAAAAAAATATGGTGACAGTAGCATAAGGCAATTTTTTTTTTTTTTTTTGGTCTTACACTACTTTCACTGAAAATTAATCATTAATCAATAATCATGATTAATCACAATCATGAAGCTGGTAAAAGTAGTCCTGATTTAAGATATTTCCATATACTAAATTTCATAATACAGTAAGTTGTAGGTGTCAAATAACTGAATTAAAAAAGAAAACAGAATTCATTATATTCAGATGTCCATATCACTATTGTCGTTGTTGTCGTTATTGTTGTTGATGTTGCTATTGTGGTTGTTGCTGTTGCTGTTGCTGCGTTTGTTCAGAACAGTAGATTTAACTACATGTCTCTGTCCATTACTGAATCAGCAGAAGCTGATGGCGATGTCAGGATGTCCCGACCTAATATAGCTGTCTAGCTCTGTGAAAACTCAGCAAGAGGAGGCTAAAAGCATCTTAGTGTTGCAAACAACATTATACTGTTATTTACTGTGACGGTCAAGTGCCACCGCATGGTTTCTATAAAAACAATCACATACATATCTAAATGGTCAGTGTCTCCCTACATCAGTCATTAAAGACTCTTACCTAAACAAAAATAATTTACTGTCAAATCACTGGCATTTCAAATTAAAACATCCAAAGCACTGGTGCTGGAATACAAAACCAGACTCTTGCATTGCCTTAACCTAGATTAGCTGAGCTCATAGCGGAGTAGCCCCTCAGACCCGCGTGAAAACGACACTTCCACACATATCCAGCATTAGCATACCCACTCGCCGAGGGCTACATGTAGCGCTTTGCAAGATAATTAGAAATGCTAGGCTGGTGTATTTGCATGCCATGATAAATCGTTCTGTGTATTTTTAGAGTTCTGAGGGCCCCTCTGAGTTTAGTTCTCAGTGCTGAAACTCTACAGTGGTAAAGCATAAGCCCTAAAGAAGAATAAACAGTAAAATGTGGAGAAATGATGAAAGGGAAAGATTGAAAGTATCCGGAGACTAACACATGGTGAATGATGTGCTGTGAGCTGCTTTGGAGGGCATATCATGAACTCTTCCTCACAGGCAGTTGGTTTAAATAGTCTCCTGAACGTCAAAGGTTACGTGACATGGTGTGACAAAAATCTAAAAACCCTACTTAGATCAGAGGGCTAGGTTTACTAATATTAGCTATACTTATTAGCAGCTAATTGGCCAGTCAGTCAGTCATTAGATACCAAATGCACACAAGGCTCTTGTTAAGCCTCTGTAGACCCAGTTAGCTCCTTATCGAGTCTGTCTGTAGTACGATCAGCATTCAGACACCTCTACTCTACTCTCCTCAACTCTCTCAGCGTCATTTTAATACTTCTTTACATTTAAGAAACAGAGAGAGAGAGAGAGAGAGAGAGAGAGAGGTGAAGACAGAAGTACCTGTTGTGTGGATTTTAAATTGGAGAAAATAAAGGTATGGAGAACAGACTGAAAGACAGAGAGAGAGAGAGAATGAGTTATATAAATGAAGAGAGAGAGTGAGAGAGAGAGAGAGAGAGAGCAACGGAACTAAGAGAGAGATAGTGAGAAAGGGAAGAAAGACAGAAGGAAAATGGGAGGGTCCATCGGTGGCTTTTTCTTAGGGCTCATGGTGAGCTGTGTATCAATAATTCAGCCGTAATGATTTTCAGTAGGGATTAGAGCTCCTAGCTTAGCACCACTACAGGGGTTCTCCAAATACAGTGACTCAACACACACTGCCACAGGTAGCATGACTCAAGCACTTCATGACTTATGGCTCACGTCCTGCTCTCTCATCTCCTCTCTCTGCCCTCAACAGCTAGGAGAGCTCACCCATGATGGATCAGATCTTCATAAAAACACACCACAGTCATTTAGCTCAAACGCTGGGCACGTTTTAGAAGAAGCCCAGAAACAGTTTAATGGTAATACAGTTGACTGATGCTGTCAGGCTACGACTGTCCCCTTTTGCCAAATGTGGGAACTTGATAAAAAAGGAGCATTATCTGCATATTTCACACAAATCTGTCTGAACAGGAGTACTACAGTCACATGGATTAGAATACTACAGTCACACGGATTAGAATACTACAGTCACATGGTTTAGAATACTACAGTCACACGGATTAGAATACTACAGTAACATGGATTAGAATACTACAGTCACATGGTTTAGAATACTACAGTCACATGGATTAGAATACTACAGTCACATGGATTAGAATACTACAGTCACATGGTTTAGAATACTACAGTCACACGGATTAGAATACTACAGTCACATGGATTAGAATACTACAGTCAGATGGTTTAGAATACTACAGTCACATGGATTAGAATACTACAGTCACATGAATTGGAATACTACAGTAACATGGATTAGAAGACTACAGTCACATGGATTAGAATACTACAGTCAAACGGATTAGAATACTACAGTCACACGGATTAGAATACTACAGTCACACGGATTAGAATACTACAGTCACATGGATTAGAATACTACAGTCACATGGATTAGAATACTACAGTCAGATGGTTTAGAATACTACAGTCACACGGATTAGAATACTACAGTCACATGGATTAGAATACTACAGTCACATGGTTTAGAATAATACAGTCACATGGATTAGAATACTACAGTCACATGGATTGGAATACTACAGTCACATGGATTAGAATACTACAGTCACATGGATTAGAATACTACAGTCACATGGTTTAGAATAATACAGTCACATGGATTAGAATACTACAGTCACATGGATTAGAACAATACAGTCACATGGATTAGAAGAGTACAGTCACACGGTTTAGAATACTACAGTCACATGGATTAGAAGAGTATAGTCAAATGAGCACAGAGCCATAGAGGTTACACCACCTTAGATCTTTTCTCTGTCGCATAAACACACTCACACACACACACACACACACACACACACACACACACACACTTCAAACCCATTTTGAAGAGAGCTGATTCCATGCTCCATCTGGTTATTGACCTCCAGATGGCTAGGTTCCACACAGTCTTCCTCTAACCCTGCATCAAGGCCAAGAACGTGTTTTTAAAAATATATCTCTCAAATGGATACCCAGAGAACCAGAATGACCAAATGGCTGCAGCCCAGCGCAAAGGATGGACAGGTTATCAGTCTAGATTTTTGTAACCACGAAGCAATGAGTTTGGCAAAAAGAGTCCTTTTTTCATTGCCTTTTTACTTTATTTTTGTTCCTCCCCAGTGTTTGACATTGAGAGAGAGAGAGGGAATAGGCAGAGAGCAGACATTAAAAAGTGAACAGACTGCTGTGAAAAACCCAGACTGTTAGCCTTGCTCTAACACTTCTCTTCCCTCCTTCACTCCTCCTTTTCAACACTCAGAAACATTACCTGCCTCTGTCAGAGCACGCCAGAGTGGAGGAGAGCAGCTTCTGTACCACTACTGATTACAGCCAGAGAAATCCAGGCAGAGAGAGAGAGACAGAGTAATGTAGAGATAAAGAAGGAGAGGACAGAAATGGATATGGAGAGTGGTGAGAGGAAAAGCAAAAAGACAGGTGGAGTAACAGAGGAGGACAGTGTAGTCACAGTGACAAGCAAAAGGAGCAAAAGCAAGAGACAGGTACACACTGCAAAAAGAGAGAAAGCGAAAGACACATACATACTGCAAACTGTGAAAAGGGAGTGTAACCCTGTGGTATAAAAGGACATCCTTTTTTTTAACATACACTGTTCAAAAACATAAAAAATCTTTTTTTTTTTTAACACTCATAACTAGTACTTTAGCATGAATGTACAATATATATGACTCCTGTTTACTCGTTCATTCAGATCAAGAATCTAAGGCTCTTGTCAGAGCTGTGCTCACAGTAATAATGAAGAGACCAGGGAATATTCTTGAACTGAACTGACCTCAGATAAAGTGAAAAAGGTAGAGATGCACACTTCTTTGTATGTGAATGTGTGTGTGTCTGTGTGTGTGTGTGTGTGTGTGTGTGTCTAACTGATATTAAAGACAGTTTGCTCTGAGTTCCACCTGATCTGTCCCTGAATGCCAGTGGCCCCCCTCCCAAGCAGAACCATCGATCTCCTTCCCCAGGGTTGCAGCAGGAGAGGAAGGAGAGAACAAGGGATGGAGTGATGTGGAGGTGTGAGTAGGAAGGAGAGAAGGAGGGATGGAGTGATGTGGAGGTGTGAGGAGGAGCATCTATCTCTGCCTCACTTGCAGGGGGCTTTAAAATGGTGAACAGGGACAAAAATTCAGTGATCAAAACACATAAGTAGCTTTTGTGTCCTTCTAATGTCTCCTGATCATTTGTGATTTATTTTTAATATTAGTGATACAGCCCAGTAGCATTAACAAGATGAAATACGTGATAAAGTATGTTATACAGGTTTCAAGCTGAAACCCAGGGAGAAATGTTACTGTGGTAAATGAAACAGCATATTAACTAGATTGTTATAGGTTCCAACCCTAGACATGACAGTTCACTGCAGCTCTGCATTAAGGGCCAATGTTATAACCGAAGGATTGGAGTTTTGATGTAGGCAGTAAAAAGTGTGACTCACTGTAGACAAGGGCATTAGATAAATGTATAACTGTAATGAAAAGGAGACTTACACGTCGAAGCGAAGATTCTGCTTCTCCTCAAAAAAGAAGTCGAGAACAAATTTCCGCACAAAATCTGGATTCAGGGTGTTGTCAATAACTTCTGTTCGGCCGAACTGTAGGGGAATGGAGAGAGAGAGAGAGAGAGAGAGAGAGAGACATTGAAAAGGTTCTATTATGGGCATGGTAACCAGCACTCACACATAATCCCTCTGCAGAGATACTTTACACGAGGTATTTCAATGTTTGCTTTTGTAAATTCAACTCTTGTTTAAACAGCTCCTTTTCCTCTATTGCTTCCTGTGAGCAAGATTTTTTTCTTTTACTCTCATTGAATTTCATCTGAGTGCATGAAACTTTTTCACCACTTCTTCATCTTTCTTTCTTTCGTTCTCTCTTTCTTTTTTTCTCTTTAACCGTACATCACCATGGCAACACTTTAAAGCAAACTCCATTTCCTGTCACTGAATAGCGTGGCGCCGTGTTACGTGGCAGTGATAAGCTATCGATCGGCCCACTGCCTCCGTACCTGGGAAGGCAAAGACCCCTGCAGCCTCAAAGCCCATCGTATCAATCACCTGATTCCCCACTCCAACAGCAGTGATTACAGTCTCAATACCACAAAAAAGAAAAAAAAAATCTCTAATCAACACACAGAATCTCCCAAACGCTCCCACCCACCTCACCTCTCTCTGGTCGGCTTACATTTAAATGGTGTGGAGTGATACACTGGGGCGTATTGGAGTTTGAATGTGAGAGTGTGTGTGTGGGGAGATTTGAGGTTTGATTATGGCTTAGAAGTGGATCAGACATGGCTTTGATGTGTCACGATGACGTGACATTTGAATGTAAACAAAATGCATGTAAGAGTTAGAGTTTTGCCTTGATATTTCAGAAAGGCAAAGTGTCCAACGAACAAGAAAGAAGCAAAACCCAGAATGACAGGGGAGAAGACACAAAAAAAAGAGAGAACTATTGCATCCTTTGTTGTAAACACAAAAGAACTGTCTCTTTTCCGTGTCTTTTCAAAGCAGAGACCTTTTTGATTTTTCTCCGACTCCTTGATTCTCCTTGAAGAGAATCTATAGAAACAGCTGCTGATCCACAGCTAAAGGAAAAGGGGGAAAAAATCTGGTTGTTTAGAATCAAACTTGACTCTCTTTTCTCACTGCCTTTCCTAAAAGCCATCCACCATGTCCTACACACACACACACACACACACACACACACACACACACACACTGCATGCCCCACTGTGTGGAGGCAGGCATGCTGGAGCCAGGACACAGCAGGCTGGCTTTGTGTGGTGGGTACCTCTGGATGGAGACTTGAAAACCGCCTAGCCTCCATTGGGAGTCAAAGACAAGCGCTCAGAACCATCCAGTGGTACAGCCCATCTCATCAGGTGTTCTCTCGGCAGATAACGTGCTTTCATGTTGAATGTCTGTAGTGCATTTCAATGTCAACATCTCAGGATTCATTAGCAAGCATCTGACACATTGTACTGTGTACGTGTCGTGTGTGTGTGTGTGTGTGTTTGTGTGAGTGGGGACAAAGGGGGGAGAAAGCCTGTCTCATGGTTGCATCAGTCTCTTTTGATTCTTGACAAAAAAAATATTGGTTGAGATAAAGAGCAGTGTGAAGGTAACACATCCCTGTAGGCAAAGTGTGTCACTCAACATTACATTGCTTTTTGAAAGGTAACTTGGTTAACCTGTCAAACTGACGTAATTATAATGTGCACTTCATCCTGATAAATACCACCTGACTTTCTTACAATACGACAGCAAAAACATCAAACTCACCGGGAGACAATACAGAAATAAGAGAGAGAGAGAAACCAATATGACCACAACTCAAAATAGTCTCTTAGTGTATGCTTTTAGACCACTCCAAACTGTTTGACTGGGCTGAAAGACTGTACACACTCTAAAAGATCCTGAGATGTTAAGTAGAAATGAGGGAAAAGAATGAAGGTGTGTCACGAGACATTGCTTTTTGACCGATTTGACCAATATTAGTCTGCAATGTGTGTTCTATCAGCTATACTCCATTGTTGAAAGTCAGTCACAATACCAGAGTACTCCACTGATCAAGCCAACACCTTCAAACATCATAAGATGCTGACGTTAAGTTTTGCCGTGCCGCACTGTGCCAATGCAACTACATCTCAAAAGTTGTACATCTCATCTGTTGAAGTGCAGGTGCCTTCTTTGGTGAGTCCGATGATCTTAACATGTTGCTGCTACGTAGCTTAAGCATAGCGACACTCTGCCCAGTTGCTGTAGTCTGTGTGCTCTTGGGTGAATCTTATTCTGAAACAGACTTTCTGCTGAGATACAGAGACATGGCTATATGAGGTGATTTTAGGTAACATACAAGTAATCAGTTGTTCTGCATCACACGGTTGGTGCAGACTGGATGGTGGTGCACTGATACAGTGAACAGCCCGTTCCATCTCAAGCCAGTACTACTCTCTTGGGTCTGTCAACTGCAAGTAATTCAAATAAAGTTAATTCACTGTCATGTTCCTGGAACAATTCTGGGACATTATATTGAGGTGTGTGACGTGGAACCTGCTGGAAGTATCCATGGGATGAAGGATAAACTGTAGCCATGAAAGGATGAATCTGGTAAGCCTAGATGTTCAGGTCTGCTGCTGCACACAAAAATTCAAGACCCGATATGTGTCGGGGAAAAAAAAAACATACACAATCCATCCATTGTATAATCGCTACCAGACTGTACCACAGACACCCAGCAGGATAAATCCACAGACTCAATTCTGCTTACACCAAATCCTGACTCTGCCATTAGCATGATGCAACAGGACTTAGTGGACAAGCTGATGTTTTCCCACCCCTAAATTGTCCAGTGTAGGTAACTGTGCACTCGGAGGAGATGCTTCTTCATATTTTCAGCTGACAGGAGCAGAACCTTGGGGTGGTCATTTTCAGCTGAAGTCCATCCGTGACAAGGATATTGCATACAAAAATGCAATTGCAATCTGCTCGTGTGTCGTGTTGTTATTTGCCCGTTTCCTGGCCAGCTTTTTCGCTTGCATGACTCTCGCCCATCCTCCTTTGACCTTTCACATTAATGAGTTACTTGTGCCCACAGGGGAGTGCTGCTGCTGCTGCCGGTGCTGACTGGTTGTTTTCATTTGTTGCACCATTCTGGCTAAACCTCGTACACCACGGTGCTTGAAAACCCCAAGGGGCCGGATGTTTCCGAGATACTGGAATTGGCACAGCTGGGACAGGCAATCAAACCACGCTTAAAGGTATTTCGGTCACTCATTTTGCCTTTTCTAAAGTTCAGCCCAATGGTATCTGAACAGCTCAATGCGTGTCTGCCTACTTTATATAGCATGTGACTGTCCGCGGGACTGATCTATTGTCATGAACAGGGTGGTGTGCTTAATAGCCTAGCTACAGAAGGGATGCTGATGGTTGAAGATTCCACGTAAACTCTATGATAAAGAATAATGATTGCAAAATCTTTATGCTGTGGTCAATATATCTTTACCACTTCAGCCAAAGAACTCCAAAGAACTGGTGCTGTTCATTTAGCTTAATTACTCCCTTTAATGTGGCTGAGAGGCTAAAAGTTTTGTGCACTTTTTGTAAATTCAACCAAGAAACAAACAGAGCACACCACATAACAACACTGACAGTGTAAATTCCACCTAATTTGGATTTTTGGCATGCAGTTCTGCTGTGTTCAGATGGGAATTGACATAATGACACAATGTTAAGAAACTGAACTAAGCTGGTTTTCAATGTGTGTGCAAAAAACAACCTATTTCTGTAAAATTTCAATTTGTTTAATTTATTTTATTTGCTTGCCTACAGAGACTATCAAAAGCATTTCGACACAAGAAAAGAATGTCCTTGGCTTCTGGAACTTAGAAACAAAATTGTTACTCCAGCATTCTCAGAAGCATGGTTACAGTTGCTACGGTTACAAAAGAGCATATCATATTGTCAGGTGTGTTTGGAAGTGGGCTAATAATTGGCTCCCTGGACAACACTGACGGCACGAGAAATGCTTTCCATGGGTCTCGGAATGCTTTAGGTAGCAATTAGATTAGAAAGCTGTTTTCCCCTCAACTTATCTCCAGAAAGTTTTATACTGTGCTTGACTGCTTTTCCTGCGTTTTTTTTTTCTTTTTGATTAGGACAGTGTGGAGAAACTTTCCCCTGACAGAATCGACACATCGCAATGACTGTCAAAAACAACAACACAACAAATGAATTTCTCCTGACCTACATCACTTGGACGTCCAATCATTATGAGGGCAGTTTGGGGGGGTGGGGGGGGGGGGGTTATTTTAAGTGGACGATTGGCAACTCCCATTTATTAGAGTGGAACTGAATACTCACTTTTTTATGTAAAAAGCAGTAAGTGTCCATCATGGAAATTTCATTTCTCTCTCTCTCTCTGTCTCTCTCTCTCTCTCTTGCATGCTCTCTGGCATGCGAGCGCATACATACACAGAGATACACAAACCAGGTCTGGCCCTGAGGATGTGTGGCCAGAGATAAGACTGGGGGAAAAGGGAGCATATGGGTAAGTCCAGGCTTCAGCCCATCCTGGCAGTCAGATCAGTGGGGGGGGACGTGACTGCACTCCAGGCCGGCCATGCAAGCTTTCCTTTTCCCTTTCATTAATTCTCTATTCACTGAGGTGTGAAAATCACAGATTGCTGTGTGAAAGGTTCAGAAAGCATTTTTACGTCTCCAGATTTAGCATAGGTGTAGCATACGACCGCTATTAAAACAGAATTAAGATGAAATCTCTAACAGATTAACATACGAGTGCCATTTAAATAGAACGAAGCTCTGCATAGTGTTCCTATGCCAATCTGTTCTGGATCTGATCTGAGATGGATTTGATTTGAGGGCTATAAATTGAAACAGATGTTTATGTAATGTATATGTGTTTGCTTTGGATGTCTGGGGACACATATTTGCCCTAAATGAAAGTTACTACAGGGAGGAGTCAAGAAGGCTGTTGTAACCGAGTTGAGAGCTGAACATTATGTTTTCTCCTCATCTGTTTCTGACGCACATCCTACAGGACTACAGACCAATCTGTTAGAGGTGTACAGAGACATCATTATCTGTATCTGTATCTTTATCTGTTCACTCAGTAAAATGATCTGTCTCTGTATCTGTATTCAGACGGTAGACTGGACATTGGTGTGGTTTATACCGGAAGCCACGTTATGTCGGGCAAATGTTGTATTTTCTAACCTAATATTCATTGGCAATGCAATTGTTTTGCCTTCAAAGCATCAAATTGACGTAATATTGGCATATAATTAATTATGGAATATATTTCCACACCCTCATACTGTACTTTTCATCTCTCTCTCACTCTCTCTTTTTTGTATTTTTATTTTCAACTAAACTAAGTTTTATGAACTGTCTGAACCCCACCACCACCATCCCTTGGGGGACATTGGGGGACATTGAACAATCAGAAACTGAACAAAATGTTTTATAAATCGAAAGATTCTGTTTTGCATTTGGAAATAAAAAATATTTACAAGAAGATACAGAAAAATATCCTTCAGTTGAAGGGAATAATCCTAAATTTCAATGATGCTGCATTCACAATTCTTGATGTGTTAGTGTCGCTGCGGTTTGCGAGGGAAACGTGAATTACTATTTTACAACAGTAGTTTGCGCTGACTTGGTGCGGGAGACTACAGAATATAGCGATCACTTTTCAACAATGTGTAGTAAATGAAACGACTTTTGACTGTTTTTTAAATGGAGGGAATGAACACACAGCTAAAAACTACAGGTTCTATGTTTCATTTTGATGATGTTTATATTGTGTATATGTATTAATATTTCTGATTTAATGCAAGAATAAGTAAGTTAAGGGGAAAAGAGTCTTCTGTTTCTTTTCATTTCTGTCACTGTGAGAAAAGACACGTGCTGATTTATCATGCAGTGTGTGTATGCACGAACTGAGCAGACGATTATAGCAGTTTTAATGACAGTTTCAACCAAACAACCATTGTAAATAACAACAAAACAGTGTCATTACCACAAATAATATATGTGTTATATGAAAATATATGAATCCACGTAAATGTGTAGATGTAATCTCACAGAAATTTGAGTTTCTTATACTGCAGTAGTCACACACTGAACAAGGTCAGAGCAGTTGGTCATCATTTTACAGTCATTTTCTTGATGAAGAACCTTAAAAGAGACCGATGTTTATGTTTGTTTCACTCGTTGTCATGGAGAAAAGCCTTAAAATAACTGCCGTTCAGGTTTAGGTGTATTATACTCAATTTCTAACAGAACCTTAAAATAGGAAGTGCTGAATATAAGATTTCCTTTTTTACTTGCTGTTCGTCATAAATTTGTTCTTTTTCTGTAAAATTTGTATACATCTAAATTAAAAAGAAAGAAATCTGAAGTTAAAACTTAAGTTTGCCTTTCAGGGAAAAAACTGTGACACCAACTGAACCGTTGCCCAAATCTGATCCTATTCATTATATTTTTCTTGTCAGAGAATAAAATTTATCCGTTTAAAGGAGTGAATGGGGTGATTTAGATGGATTTTTCATTAGGGATGAGAAGGCAACAGTAGAGCAAGGTAGCCAAGAGCAGGAAATATAAATATAATAAGAACAATCACAGAATCCTTACAGAAATTACAGTCCAAACCAAAATCCATCGGCCAACCATTATATGATATGATATGATTGTTCAATATTTTATCACTGGACATACTTGTAAGATTCTCTAAGGTTTATTTCATTTAAATGTCTTTTATTTTGTTTACAGATGTATTTCTTATTCTAAACAGGAGAGTGACTTAGCTAAGAACTGTCCAAATAAATGAGTTTCCAATACAGGACGATACGTTTAGGAAACAATAAAGACAATTCATTGTCCATTTAGGCAAAACTTAAGCCATGTTTAAGATGAGAGACAAGGTAATAGGAAAACAGCCCTACATAAATTTATGACAATGACAAAGCAAGGTGCACAGCTGTTTCATCTCATGAATACTGTTCAAACAATCGGTCTCCATAGGGTTATTTCTGTACTGTATGAAATATTTACATCTGCCCAAGTCTGTATGTCTACGGTCCTGGTTCCTCAGTGGTGATCGTGTAAACTGAAGATTTATACAGACACTGATGAAGGGACGTGTCACCACTCAGACGGAGAGAGTTCATCGTTTCGTGATGGACTAAGAGCAGTGGTGTTTAAGAGCACTTGGATCTATCAGACTATCGATTTGCGCTGATGTGCGTAGACATGTTTTGCAGTGAAGTAGTGATTGAGACTTGCTGGGCTCTGAGTGCCTGATTAAGCCCCTGTAGGGTTAGCCACTGAGACTCTTTGATAGGCCCACAAATGACATGTACGACCCCCGGCACAGGAAGTACAGTGACACATGAGACAGAGACAGAGCGGGACAGACAGACAGAAAGAGAGAGAGAGAATGAGAAAGAGAGACAGAGAGAGGGAATAAGAAAGAGACAGAGAGAGAGAGAGAGAAAAGAGAACAGACATGAAGCTATTGACAGATGTTTACTGGGTTACAGGGTGAGTAGTGAATTGCTACATGGCTATTATCACTGTGCTGTTAGAACACACTTAATCTAACACACAGTAGTGTGTCTCAGTTCATCTCCACTGAAACCCTGAGAACAACAATGCACAGACATGGTTTTGATACACTAATACGGCCACTCAACACAACCACCATGCTTCAGAGGAGTGTCCTTCACTGTTGACTTGTGACCCGCTGAAACGCAACTTTTGCTGAACAATTTCAGCTAAATCTCAGTATTAAATCCTATCTCTCCAAAGTCAGGGTCAAAGGATTCAGGATTTCAAAAGTAAGATTTCATTTCACTTAAGTCCTGCACACTGCATCTGCTCCTAAAATCAAAAGCCCGGGCACCGAGACACTTTTATCCAACGAAATCTCTCCATTTTTCTTGCCAGTTTGGAGCGTCAAATTACCCATAATCTTTCCTGGGTCTCTCTGTCTTTAAGCCACCTGTCTAGAACTGATTGAGGCATACAAACCTTTTCTCTGATACACATAAAGCCAGTCAAAGCATCCTCATTGTTCCATACCATGAACATGATCACCTGACAGAGCAGACATAGAGAAGAGCTCTGATTGGACACCCTGGGCCGCTTATGCACCAGGTGTGAGTGCAGTGACTGCAGCCCAGCAATGAGAGCGACGGGGACCCAGACTGTAACACTGTTCCAAAGGGACCTGGCCAAGTGCATTCCTCCTGGAGCCCTGGATAGTACAGCTGGGATTTGAACCCTGAACTGCAGATTCAGAACATGTGTCTGCACAAAGGGACCTGCCTTGATACTCTGACTAAAAGACAGTGTTCTGTTCTGCTCTGTCTTCTATTTGGTTTGGAAATGGAGATGTCACAGTGAAAAACCACAATGAAACACTTCTTTCATATAGCGGCAAGACAACATTTAATTGTCTAAGCAGAGGTTCAATAGCATTTCAAATCAAGTAATCCCCAAGATTTCTTTGTAATGTAGCGTACCATTCAGAATTTTTTTTTCAACATTTAAAAAGGTGAGTTGAGGAACACCCACCGTAAACAGGCAGACTAGGTAAATACTGTTAGAACATTCACTTGTGAGAGAATGGTCACTTTTCAGACAGCCCGGTCTCTGTCATTCACATGGTTTAATTTTTGTTCTGAGTAAATCATCTCTTCTCAGTCAGGAACTGATTTTTTGTGTTTTAGGTCATTATGGAAAATGAAAAATGAAGGCCTATAATGAGGGTGAGCCTTCTCTAATAAATCACGAAAGAAACCCTGTCTTTGACCAAGGTCTTTACAGTATCAGACTTACGCAGCTTTGAGACAGATACAAATGAAAAAAATACAGTTACTCACCTCTCTCCATTCCTTTGTTCCAATGCCTTGTACATACAGCACCACAACTGCAGTAGAGAGAGACAGAGAGAGAGAGAGATGGTGGCATTAGCACATATCATGAGATGTTAAATTAAATGCCACATCACATTAAACACCATCAGATCTGTGTGCAGTCAGAAAGATGTGACCTTTCCCACTTTTCTCTTCTCTCATTTGAACTTAGTGGCAAATTAAAGAGACAAAAAAGACACAGCTCACTGCTCAACAATGTTCAGTCGTTATGCACACAGACAACAAAACAGTTCCACGCACTCAGGGCACTCAGGGATGGACTGAAGACAGGTATGGACTGAAGACAGGTGTGGACTGAAGACAGGTATGGACTGAAGACAGGTGTGGACTGAAGACAGGTATGGACTGGAGACAGGTATGGACTGAAGACAGGTGTGGACTGAAGACAGGTGTGGACCGAGGACAGATATGGACTGGAGACAGGTAAGGACTGAAGGCAGGTGTGGACTGAAGGCAGGTGTGGGCAGAAGACAG
Source organism: Chanos chanos (assembly GCF_902362185.1). NCBI lineage: Eukaryota > Metazoa > Chordata > Actinopteri > Gonorynchiformes > Chanidae > Chanos > Chanos chanos. Next base: position 25,357,847 of record NC_044500.1, on the reverse strand, counting down.
GTGTGGACTGAAGACAGGTGTGGACCGAGGACAGATATGGACTGAAGACAGGTAAGGACTGAAGACAGGTGTGGGCAGAAGACAGGTATGGACTGAAGGCAGGTGTGGACCGAGGACAGATATAGACTGGAGACAGGTAAGGACTGAAGGCAGGTGTGGACTGAAGACAGGTGTGGGCAGAAGACAGGTATGGACTGAAGGCAGGTGTGGACTGAAAGCAGGTGTGGACTGAAGACAGGTGTGGACTGAAGACAGGTGTGGGCAGAAGACAGGTATGGACTGGAGACAGGTAAGGACTGAAGGCAGGTGTGGACTGAAGGCAGGTGTGGACTGAAGACAGGTGTGGGCAGAAGACAGGTATGGACTGAAGGCAGGTGTGGACTGAAGACAAGTGTGGACTGAAGACAGGTGTGGGCAGAAGACAGGTATGGACTGAAGGCAGGTGTGGACTGAAGACAGGTGTGGACTGGAGACAGGTGTGGGCAGAAGACAGGTATGGACTGAAGGCAGGTGTGGACTGAAGACAGGTATGTCCCACACTGATCGAAATCCTCCACAAACATGCCCAGAGCCGACAATGGAAAACAGGACATTCTGCTGTGACTTGGCTCCTGTGTGAGTATAATGCTACCAACTGCTGTTTTACTCTTTACTGATAATTTCCTTTTTTTTGTTTATGTTTACCTTCATCTAACAACCCTTCATGCCCATACTCTCTCTCTCTCTCTCTCTCTCTCTCACTCTCTCTCTCTCCCTCTCTCTCCCCTGATCAGTATTAATTAATTTATTATAAGTGGACCAGGTAGAACAAGGTACATACACTCTCTGTGTTCATTTAACAGTGGCCAGTTTCCTCTGAGGTTACTTTTCTCTTGATCTGTCTTGCCCCCTACCCCGCTCTTTAACAGACTATTTCTCCCATTTGCCTATTCCCACTTCTCTTCTTCTCTTCTTTCTTTTCTTTTCACAATCTTTTTCCGGTCTTCCTCTCTTGTATAGCTCCTCTTTCTTGTCTTCTCCATCCATCCCACTCTACCCTATCTGTCCTTCTCTCTCTCTCTCTCTCTCTCTCTCTCTCTGTCTCTCTCTCTCTCTCTCTCTCTGTCTCTCATTCCCACATCACCAGAATGCCACTTCAAAGCCAGCAGCAGAACTGTGCAGGAGCCAATCAGCATAAAACCAGTGCCACGGGACCCAGGCAACGGAGCGTGAACGCCACAGCCCAGGCCCTCAATCCCCTCTCTCCTCTTCTCGCTCCTCTCCTCCTCTTCAAAGGAAATTAAAAGAAAGAAAAAAATACAGTGCTGAGCCAAATGAATAAATAGAAGAAATGGATGTAGGATGGAGTGAGAGTAGGACAATAAAAAAAGAGAAATGGGCTCTCCACTGGGGGTTTAGCAAGGACTGGATAAGTGATTCTAGTATGTGAGAGAGAGAGAGAGAGAGAGAGAGAATGAGGGAGAGCATGAGAGTGGAGAGCTTTGACAGTTAAACCACAGGGGGAGTCATTTCCTCATGTTTACTGACTCCTGTGTGAAAGCACCAAGGGAAAGTTTGGACCTAAATCTGTGCCAGCAAAAAAAAAAAAGAAAAAATCCCTCTTTGTGGCACATCCTCATTCATAAGTATCCATGTGGAGGTGGGTGGACTGGTGAAGGAGACAGAGGACAGTGTGTTAGACATGATCAGTGGGGTTCACTGGGGTCCCACTGCTGGTCCGTCCCTCCTCCCTTTCTATAGGAGGAACAAGAAGGGAAGCTGAACTGGGAGACAGGCGTGCATGCACATGAAAGCGGTCTCCTGTTCCTTGCACTCCTTAAGAGACCGGCCTACTCACCCACACCGGATGGACCGGATGGAGGGATGGGGGAGAGATAGAGAGAGATGAAAGGGTACAAACACAGGGGTTTCTCTTTTGCACTCAGTCTGGTCTGGGTTTGATGTACAGGACATTCTCTCTGACCCAATCATTATCATCCCCCCAGCCGCTCAACACACACACACACGCACACACACACACACACACACACACACACACATACGGATGCGCACACACATGCGCGTGCACACACACACACACACACATGTGCACTGTATCATGCCTCCCCCTTAACCCCTGCTGAATCACAGAGACTGTTAGCACAGAGTGTTCTGTGGATCCATGCGTGTGTGTGTGTGTGTGTGTGTGTTAAGATTGTTTGTGCTGTCCAACTCAGGGTGGATTGTGTGAGCTATGTGAAGGGGTAGACTGTGAGCATACCCTCAAAGCAGACCCCTGCGTGTGTTCAGCAAAAAAGGTGCTTCAAAACAGCAAGCTGCACTAAGGGATAATCAAGCATCTTTAAAAGCTCTTAAAAACACAATAATCACATTATTTCACCATTACTGTCTCACTTAAATCAAACACGTCCTCAAGTCAAACAACTACCAGTGCATAGAATTTAAACTGCCGTGATGAGCTTCTGCTAGCTGTCATAACTGTGTGTGTGTGTGTGTGTGTGTGTGTGTGCATGTGTGTGTGTACGTATGACATACATATCTAAAAAGTAGGCACATTGTAGGTTATTTTTTTCCGGGGGGGGGGGCATTTTTGTCTTTACTTGTTTATTTGTTTAATTTTTGTCCCAAACAGGTAGTGATTTTAGTCCTGTAATATTTCTATAACTATCAAAATAATTTCTATAATATTTCTACAATTAATCCTTAGTTACAGTAAAATGGAATTCGATGGGGGATTGGCATTAAGACAGAATGCATAATGTGTGTGTGTGTGTGTGTTGTTGTTCATTATCCTCTAACTGTCATTTGTGATAACCTTGGCCATAACTGTCCTTGTTGAGAGGAGTAAGACATGAATGGAACTCCAGTGGAAAGGAAAAAGAAAAAAAAGAAAAAAAATGGGTCAGGCTTGAATAAAATAAAGGCCCAGGAGACGCCCGATCGGAAGCACATCTGACACCGCAGCGAGAAGGCTTCGGATAAACGCTCAAACTGCCACACACACGTTTGAGAAATGGCAAAACAGCTGCTCTCCATACACAGAGCACCACGTTCACTTTACACACTTTTCGCAGAGAAATGTCCTCTTGAAAACATTCAGAGGAACGACAGTGACAAACCCTGGTCTAACAGACTGAGAACAGAAAAACAGCCGCCCTAACAAAAAGGAGCACAGCCCATCCTTACGAACAACAGCCAAGCTGACATAAATTACCTTTTCGTTATCTGCTTTTTAATTAATGTTCTTCAAGGACTGTTGAGTCTAAGAGAGACTTCGGTTACGCAGACAAAAGAAGGTTAACCCGCTGTCTAACTCTGAGATTATATGCCAAAACTAAGAGGACCCTAAGTGTAAAATATGTGGTGAATGAGAAAGGGCCTGTGGAGGGGAGAGGGAGGCAGGACTGCGTGTAAGAGGTGTGGGCTGTTTTGATTGAAAAACCTAATGAAAGCAGAGCCTAATTTTAATTGCTTTAGCTCAGAGCAGATTGGGAAGGAAGGCAAGAGCCCTTGGGTACTGAAGTTTATCAGCATGGAATGAAGTCACACACATACTCACACACACACACAAACATACACACATACACACATGCACAGATACACGTATACACACATAAATGTTAATATACGTGTATGTTTATTTATATACAAACAAAAGTAGAATAAGAAAGAGTGGTACTACCAAAAAAGGAGGACAGTATATCATAAATTAGCTTCTTGTTATCAGCTTCATATATAAACATTATACATAATATACCCACAGCTGCATCTTCATGTAAAAGGTCAAAAGTCAAAAGGTCAATTTAATGCTGCTGTATTAAAAGACACACACACACAGACTAACATGTTCACACACATTCACCGCCAGTCCTTCCCATGCACCAAACATCAACCCCAGTGAAATGCACTCAGTCAACATCAGATACAAATTGCATATTTCTCTCATACACACACACACAAACACACAGATACAAGACCCGAAAGTGTGTGACCATCCAACACACATCTAATTCATGTTTTATAGCAGTCCTGAAACTACATTCACTGATCATATGCTGCAGCCCTCTGACCGACACATGCAGACAGACTAAGGCAAAGGAGGAGGATCCACAATCAAAACTCTTAACCAAACAGTCCTCCAAAAACACACACACACACACACACAGGAAGACTGAGAGAGGGAAAGAGAGAGTCCATGATCGGAAATCTTAACCAGTCCCCTACACACACACACACACACACACACACAGAACTTTAAGTGATGGGCCCATGTTTATATATATATACAGACGACCCCCAACTTACAATGTTTCAATTTTTCGACTTTATGATGCCGTGAAAGTGATACGCATTTAGTAGAAACCGTACTTCAAATTTTGAATTTTGATCTGTTCCCAGGCTAGTGATATGCAGTACGATATTCTCATGTGATGGTGGGCAGCGACAGTGAGCCTCAGCTCCCAGTCAGCGATACTCTACATTGTACTGTGTTGCCAGCATTTTTTGGATTTTCTGTATTGTGGATATTGTGTTTTGTGATTTCGCATCCCATCATGTCTACAAAATGCCCATCTGTGTCTCCTGCCTCTGGTGAGAAGAAGAAGAGGAAGGCAAATGTAGGTGTTCTGAGCACGTTTAAGGTAGGCTAAACTAAGCTATGGTGTTCGATAGGTTAGATTAAAGTTAGATTAAATGCATTTTCGACTTACGATATTTTCATCTTACGATAGGTCTATCGGGACGTAACCCCATCGTAAGTCAAAAAACATCTGTATATTTATATGGGTCCATGTAAGGAAACACAGTGATCAGTGTGCAAATCAAATTCCTGCCCTCAGAGATAATACCAGTGAGTAACCCATTTTTCGTGTTATGGCATTGTAGAACCCCTGTCCCTGACCTAATGGCTAACTGGCTGATGTTGGCAGAAGGCCCTCTATCCAGGCTTGAATTCCCTATGCCCTGCATACTGGTCACACCACTGTTTTTGGACCTGCTGGTCTCGCTGCAGGTTTTCTTGGGCCTTGGTTCAGTATTTCTCCAAATAGTCGCTCTTTCTGAAGCACATACTGCACATTTACTGCTCAGACGCTGCTGCTGTAGCTGCCTCCCACATCTTCTCCAGCTGGTAAAGTGGCACCTGGTCAGACCACCCACAGACCAGTTCAAACATGGGAAACCCAGCAGCTGCCTGCAATACCCCTCTGTTGGCAATTGGGAGAAAAGTCAGTGATTTATGCCAGTTCTTACTAGTGTCTGTGACAAACTATAATCATGTTTTTGAGGCTTACTACATCATTCGATGAGACCATCTGTTTACGGACAATCTTAATGGCTATGATTCCCAGCTGTTGGTGTAGCTGCTTCATTTTCCCCATGTGAGGATGGTCCTTTGATCTGTTGTGATCTCTTCTGGTCCTCCAACCCTGGAAAACACCTGGACCAATGCATTGATTACCTTGGGTGTGGTTATAGCGTGCAGGGTGAAGGTCTCCAGAGATCCATTGGCACACTCACAGATGGCATGGATATATCAGTAAGCCGCTCATTTCTAAGGATCCTGTAATGTCCATACCATGTAACTGGAAAGAGGCAGAATTACTGACACTGGCTGCAAAGGGGTTGTTTCAGACCTGCAGCACTCATTGTTGGACACACAGGGCAAATGTTGCAGTATATTTTAATGTCAATTAAAATTTAGTCTCTTCCGACAGTTGCTCAGGCCAAATCCATCATCCACGTACCCCTTTCAGCTGTTGATATGTCATGTCGGGCCTCTCTCTTCATGGTACCAATGACTCCCAATAGCTTTCTTGTCAGTAGAGGTGTCAGTCCACCCTTCATCTGGCCACTTCCAGGTCCTGGCCATCAGCCTGGACAGCAATAAAGAGTCTTCTATGTCATCCCTCCATTTGCAGGCTGGGATCTTTGCTCCCTTCTGGGGCACCCTCTGCAGTTGGCATTGGGTACTGACTGATCTATAGGGAGTGTCTGGAAGCTGGTGGGGTTCCCACTCCTGTTAAGACTGAATACACAGCTGAGAGCCTGAGAATAACCTCAGCACTTTGTTGGTATGGGGAGTGTGAGTCTTGGACTCTTCATAGTCGTCATGCTCGGTGTTCACTAGAGGGTGGAGCACTGTATCATGGAGACCCTCAGGCCATGGGTCTGATCCAGTTGACTCTTTGACATCTTAATCTCCTGGTGGCTGCTTTTAAGATTGAGGTCCAGTCATTTTTGTGGTTCCACTGCTTTGCTCCTGGCCATTCTACTGCTGACACCTCATGTCAGGTAGCATGGGCCAAAATGATGTCTCCAGAGAACAGTACCTTAAAAACTTGCCTCCTCACCAATAGAGGAGTGCTACTTCAATTGCTCCACAATCTGTGACGTGATGTGCTCATACTACTGTGAAAATCCCCCGCTCCCAGAAAAAAAAATCAGTTCTTCAATACATATGGATGTATTAATCCATTACACTGAAATGGGAATATCAATCCATAAAGGATAAGTGAGTGTAATACATTTTGGTGTGTTCCACCATGAACAAAACCAAACATACACAGCATGGGACAGGCACAACTAAGCCAGCCCAGTTTAGGAGCCCAGTCTCTTGTTTGTATAGGCAGCAAAGATTTGCACAGACCGAACTGAAAACCTGTAGAAGCAGGAACAACAGAAAAACAGAGTACTCCAACATAAAAAAAGTAAAGAAAACTAGACGAATAATTTCAGAAGCTACCTGTGCAACAGAGTGAGTGACAGAACCCACACACCAAATATACACATTTCCCAACCTACACAAACACACAGACACACAAACACACACACTCACATGCAGACACACACACACGCACACACATAGCTGATGTGTTAGGCTGTATAGACAGCACAGAGCCACACATATAAAATCAGTCAAATGTTATTAGCTGGCTCAAAGGACTCCTTCACTGATCTGGTATTTTAACTACATGGGCCATGACAGCATTTTGACATGTCATTTTTAAAAAAGAAAAAACTATATCAGACTATTATTGTTCAAAGGTTTCTGACTTGGTTACCGATGTTCTCTCTCCCTCTCTCTATCTTTATCTGTGTGTGTGCTTGAAAAACTACGTATTCTGCAGATGCAAAAAAAAAAAAGAAAAAGAAAAACCAACTATGAAAAACAAAACATACCTGGATCTGACTTGGAGAATGTGTCCATGTCCAGTAGATTCCTAAGAGAGGGAAAAAAAGAAAAAGAGACAGAGTGAAAGAGAAATCAGACATTGACAGGTGTCAAGGTGACTTTCTCCTTGAAAATCAATCAGCCAAATCAATCAGTAAATGTGATTCATTAGAAACAAGACTCATCAGCACAGATCATGTTCACAGAGCAGCAGCTCTTCTATTGGCTAAAAAAACCCTCATCACTGACTGACTCTCATATGATTTGGGTAACAAAGAGACAGTCACTTCAGTGGTACAGAGAGATCATCACAAAACAAGACCATGCCCAGCTGTGGGAGAACACAATATTAAAAGTTAGCACTCCTATTTTATGCGTGCCCTGATAAGCAGACAGTGTTGCATTCTTGGGCCAAGAATAACTCAAAATGTCATTTCAGAGAGGTGAGTCTCAGCAGGTATGCCACAGGCGACAGCTACAGTGATGGGAGGTGCAGAGAGAACACCCTCACCCACCCCCAGGTACTCCCAAACTCTACAGGGGGCATATTCTGCTAACATGGAAAACCAAGCTCTAGGGCTGGGGGGTGGGTGCTGGTGATGTCACACTGCTGTTCTCAATGATAAAAGAACCGGGAGTTGTTTTCATTCGTATGAATAACAGTTAAGAACCAGGCTATTAAAACCCAAATACTGGTAATTATGGGAAAAAACATCTGCTGGAAGCTTAGACGATCTCTGTGTGTGTTTGTGTTTAACAGATGGAGTTTCATGTGTGGAATGCTCTCCATACACTGTTCAGGGTGGATGTTCAACCCTCTCTATCTTTCTCTCTCTCTGTCTACCAGATCTCCAAACAGGGACCTAGTGGTAGCATCAAGTCTTACATAACAAATATATTCACACTCACTCCCTGTCCAAACACATACACACATACACAGGGCAAAGAGAGAGATTATGAAAACAGAATAAATAAACAGAAAGACAGGAAGAGAGAGGAAGGTATAGCAGCAGAGTGAGAGCAGAGAGGAACCAAAACAAAATGAAAGAAGATAATAAAGGTAGACAACCTGGAAGACAGCACTCTAAAGGTGAATTAAAAACACCAAGGAAAAACTACAAGAGATTGGAAAGAACAATACAAAAAGTGGGAGGGGAACCAGGGAGAGGAAAAGGTGGAGGGGGAGAAAAATATATATAAACAGAGAGGAAAGAGAGAGAGAGAGATGAGGAGGGAATGAAAGGGACTCAGAATACCATGCATCTTTAGTGCCTGAATGACCAAGCAATCAATTTCATTTCATTCCTCTCTGCTCCACTCTGCTCTCTCTCTCTCTCCTGGCCTGGAGCTACACGGGACATGCTTCCATGGGTTAACCATCACACAGAAATGGAGAGAAAGAGAGAGAGAGAGAGACAGAGAGGAAAAAACAAAACCAATTGTTTTTCTTCTGTGTGCAAGGCTTTAAAAGCATACTATAGTGTGATGTCCTGCCATATCAGCCACAGACAGTTTTTGTTATGAGCAAGGTGTGTGTGAGTTTGTGTGTGTGTGTGTGTGTTTGTCTAAGCCTTGCCCTGACCCACACACACACACACACAAAACAGGTGACAGTAATGTTTCCTTTTAGTCAGTCACATGGACACAGTCCCTTACAACTGTACATAACGTGGAATTAAACCATTTTTTAGCAATCAACATTATTTGACACAATTAGACACCATTAGCTCCCCACTGCATAATGTATTGAAAAACACAAAATGAAATACAGGAAGAGGTAAAAAAAAAGAAAAAAAGAAGAGCTCCAATAATCTTAATAATTTCAGTAAAAGACAGGAGCGACAAGAGGAGAGAGAGAGAGAGAGAGAGAGAGAGAGAAAGAGAGAGAGAGACTAGATCATTAATAATAAGCTGACAGTCAAAGAGAAACATTCAGGTCAGTGCAATTAGTGACTGAATCCTTATTACTCATTCCATAAGGCAAATGGATTATACAATTGTGAGTTATTGTATCTGTATTAAATATAGTACAAATCGGGGGGAGCACAAATTGCAAATTCAAATGGCTGTGCTCTGGTAGTCCAGTTGAACTTTATGGTAGTCCAGGTTTGCAGAAACATAAAATAATTTCCATTTATTTTTTGTGGTTAATGTGACTTCCTTCTTCTGTACCAGTCTCTAATGGAGATTCACTGGAATGGTAGGACTTTCTTTTCCTTTTTTTATTCGGCCTTAATTCATAGCAGCATATTCACTTTAAATTGTGCAAAATGATGGGACATCTCCATTTGCTTTTCCTAACTTACCCCATCTCACAACTCAAGCCGAAAAGAGATGAGCGTTACCAAATTAGCCTTACTTGAGTAAACTTTCCTCATCTGCTGGTTAACGCTATCTAACTGACATTTGACTGAAATGGATTATCAAATAGCCAGGCCTTCATTAAAAATCTTTAGCGTACCATATAAACCGAATCCCCATCCAGTGGTAAAGTCAGCAGGAAATAATGATACATCATGAACTGAGCTAAATTTGTCCCTAAACGATCTTTTGATGGTGTGTTCAAAATGGTTGGTTCACGAGTTCACGAATAACAGGACCATTACCTCAAACATGCCTACCCCCCCCCCCCCCCCCTCACCCCATCATGTAGCTGACACATCACACAGAAAGAAAATTCCTTCAAGGAGCCAAGTGGATTGTCAGTCAATGGTATTTAAGATGCTATTTTTATTTGAAGGCCAAAGTCTGTGGAGGACAGCTCTAGCAGTGAGCAGCCAGGCTTTGGTTTGGTAAAGTTTGGTCATCCGAAGTCAACATTTTTTCATCTTATTTGTTCAGTCAGGTGATATATTTAGCCAGGTTACAGAGACGTTTCTGACCTATGATAACCGCTGTAAGCTGGTGTCTGGGGTGCTTCCCTGTACAACGTCACTTTCTCACGTTTAGTGCTCTTCTTTGAATGTATAGTGTATTAGTGTATTTACTTAACTAACTAATGAAGTTCTCACCTCTCTATCTTCCTCCAACACACACACACACACACACACACACAGGGCAAGCGTCTTCAAAGAGTGTTTCTAAGGAAATTAAGCCGACCTGAATCTGTCATTGGAGAGTTGGACTGAGGGTGGCCCCTCAGTGGCCCTCCGAGGAAGACTTAATCAGACTCAGACTCAAATCCCAACGTGATGAATGTCTCCCATTATACACAAAACAGGTTATAACGTGCACATCGGTTTTCCCCCCTCTAACAAGAACGGAACCAAGCTGACGCAGTACGACGACACATCCACCTTTACATTTTCAGCTGAGGACCACTCTGAAAAGACTGCTGTGAGTCTGTTTTCATCAGTTTGTTAAAAGAAAACAGTTTGTTAAAAAAAAACATTTAAACTGCGGCCAGTATATTGACAACTGGTAAAAGATACTTGCCAGGCTGTAGCAAACAGACGACGATCTGTGTTAAACATAGTAATTCTAAAGAACACCTCTGGGACAGTTATTTTGCGTATGTCATACTGTTTAAGATTTAGGCAGAAAACATAGTCCAACACCTATATTGCTCATACTTTTGCGTTAAGAGTTTTTAAGGATTTTTTAATGATTAGTAATGGTCGTTCTACAAAGAGGGGCGTGTCGTTATAGGAGCTATGCTGAACGGGATCATGAGTCCCCAATTATATTGTTGTATAAATTACAGCTAAAAACTACAGGTGATAATTACACAAACTATTCTCTGCTGTGATTTTCAGCATGCAGAATACTTTTCTGTGAAACACAACTTATGTAAACGTAACCAAACTTATGTGATGAGCAAGAGTGATTGGATATGCGCAGATAAAGAAAGAGCAGAGGAGTACTTTACATGTAGAGAGACGCTGTAACGCAATTCGAGTAGTCAGCTGTTGTTTGAAAACCCTTCAGGATAGTCAAGCCTTAAACTATGAAGCTACAGCCAGGAATAAAACCTCGATTTGCTCCGTTTCTCTTTCAACAGCACAGTTTAGGCCTATATACAGTGAGAGAGCATATTCATGTGATGTGTATGTGTGTGGTGCGATGAGATGAGGGCGCGTGGAGCTCTTGTAGACTCTTAGGACGTTCGGAGCGCACGCACCCCCTCACTGCTCAACACCTACATCAAATGCAAATTCCGCGCGAGGGAGAAGAGAACACCAAAAATACTTGCGATGCAAAGCCTTTGCCCTCAAAGGCTACAACAAAAATTATTCGCATATAAAATGCAATCATATTGAGCTCTTTTCTCTCAATTTTTGTCGTCCTTCTCTCAGCTTTTAAAGGAAAACGTCTTTACTAAGCGTACATTCAAGTTGTCTGTGTTTTAAGAACACTCGCGAAAGTAATCGTTATCAGCATAGTTTCCACAATATTCGTTCGATATCTGAAAGTGATACAAACTGGTTGATATGAGTTAAATCAAATTATTTAAATAACATTTCAAGGGCTTACCTGCAAGAGACTGTAACTTCAATCTTAGTTGCAGGTACGGTAGAGTGAAGCGGATCAAAATCCCCGATAGAAGCCATTCTCCGATTTATGATTCTCTCAATTCAAGTTTTCAGTTTATCACACAATGCAGCTGAATAACGTTTATTTTTTCCGTTCATCCGAGTCAAGAAAAAGAAGCGTGAAAAACCACTGACAGAAAATTGTAGACGAACGCCCTCGGACACTTTTATGCGCGAGAGGAGTACCTGTGAGGCGCGCCTCACTGCTCGAGACGTTCCATGTGTCGCGTCTCGCTCGCGGACTGAATTCAGTCATCGTAGTGAGCGCTTCACTGGATGAACACCGGCGGATCCTCCTTTCCTTCCGCCATTATCCTCCTCCATCGGCAGGTGGTGACACAGGCCAAGAAAAGTTGGTGTTCGGAATGAAATTAAAAGAATATGCAATAATATGAAAATGATAAAAGGGAATTTCGCCGACCGACTGTCAACATCTTGGGGGCAAAGACTGGTTTGTTCTTTGCCGTAGAACACAGAACAAGCCGCTCTTTGGCCCCAAAGTTACAGAGCAACTTTGAAGAACTGGAGAGCATCCATGCTATGGATTTCATGTGGTAGTCTACCAACAATACATACGGATTAGTCGTCACGTGAATTTTCTGGTAGATTGTAGTATTGCAAAGTAAGAATTCCCTGGCCTTCTGTTGAAGAGCCTGGGTGTTGTTTATGATAGGGAACAATTACTAGTTGTTTATTGGGTCTTTTTCTGTTGGAGGGGAATGTACTTTTGATGACTTTTGTGAGTGCTTTATAAATTGACCATTCGTCTGCTGGACGCTATAATTTGAGACAGCTAACTTTGTGGTATTTTATGGATCTTTGCAGGTGCCTGATTCACACTCTTTGCATATGATCAGTAGGCCTGCAAAGCGGCATGCAGTGAGGATGCGGATCATATATATGATTGAACTATGAAATATTTTTCTGTCCTGGGTGTTGTGCCGTAGCTTTATCACAGTACATCACTTGACCTGGCCTTTTAGAGAGCCTGAGATAAGTATAGACTCTGTATACTGTATATAGACTGTGGCACAGTAAACCCAGGGCATACACAAATACAGAACAATAATTTCTGATACATACAAAAAGAGCAAGCACATAGGATTATTATAATTTTCTTCTTTTATTTTCCCCAAATAACCAGCCCCCCATCACAACACAGCCCACAATTCCCTGGCAACAAAGAGAAAATTCACAGAGAATCGATAAAATTACTTAAAAACAGAATCAACTGTACAAACCCAAAATAAGCACATTAATCAATCTCTTAAAACATGAAGTATTGTAAGGACAATGAGTGCAATGCAGCATTTCAGTAAAATAAAGAGAGAGGGAAAAACAATCATACTAAAATAAAGATGATTTTCTGCATTAGAATACAAAATCTTCAAAGGCCTGAATTAAGAGAACAAAAACAAAAGAAAAGGGAAAAAAAGAAGAAAAAAAGCAGCAGAAATTGTAAATTTCTGAGAAGTGCTTCAATTCTAGTAAAAGCCTTAACACTGTGATGGCTCCTGTGTGGGTGTGTGGATTTTGGGAGTGAGTGATGATATTGGAACCATACTGAGCTTAAAACTGGGTGTTAACGTAGTGGGCTTATATGTTAAGACGTGGGTTTTGAGTGGTCACTTCAATTTAATCCTTTGTTTTGTGTGTGTGTGTGTTGTGTCTAAGTGTGCATTTTATTTTAATGCTTTTCTTTCATCTTAGCAACTTATCACTACAATTCACCATTCATTCAACAGTGGGGTTGAACAAATCAGGGATTTCAGTGGCCTCTCTTTGAAGAGCATCATTAAAAAGTATGAGCTACAGTTTACCTTCAATGCCCTTCAGTGCACTGACTATTCAAACAGTTCTGTCATTTTATAAAAAAACAAGAGAACAAACATGAGAATAAACCATTAAAGTAAGAGTCCTGGAGGCCTCTTATGCGTGCTGCTCTACACCAAATTCAAGGTCTCCATCAACAATGTGAGACAAAGTCAGGGAGAGGGGGCACGCATGCACTCACACACACATGCACACACACACACAGATTGGTTGTAAAGATCTGGTCTTATCTGGGTTTGTGATTCCATGCAAAAACATACAGTGATAAACCAATTTCCATGTAACTTAAATGATGAGTTTGACTGAAATCGAAGAGAACAGTAAAATAACCAATTCACCTGTGAAACTAAGAAAAGCCAAGAGGCAAAAGATCTGCCACATGCTTCTGCAAGGAGCATAATGGAGCCCTGCTACAAAAGGTTTTCAAGTAGTGAAGGCGTTTTAATCGCTAAACACTGTAAGACAGGGCACTAGTCAAAATATCTACAACTGCTCTACCTTAAATGAACAAAAAGGCACAACATAAAGTCCTGAGGTAAAGAGGCCATCAAAACTGACTGACGTCAAAGAACCTACACACACACACACACACACGCACACGCACACACACAAAACCCTTAAAAATGACCAACTCCACGAATTAATTCCCTCTAAATCCAATCATAATTACTCAATTTCCAGGCCAACAAACAATCTTCACTCAATGCTGTGAAGCTAACTGGCCATCTAGAGCCATGGATTTTCTCATCTCTCCATCAAGGCACAAGAGAACGATGGTATTGTGAGGAAGAAAAAGAAAAAAGATCAGAGCTAATGGAGCAGATACTGTCATCTCTCTCCAGAGTGATGTCTGTGTCTCTGTCTATGCATGGGTTTGTGTGTGTGTCTGTGCATTGTCAGAAAGAGGGCAGTATATTCGTTTTAGATGGTCTATAAAAAGGACAGGAGAATGATAGCCATAATGTAGATCTGCCCTTTACAGTTTTCAGTTTTTACTGAACCGACATTCAGAATAGAAACAAGAAACAGAAAAAGAAAAGCATAAAATTACACAGGGAGCGGGAAAAAAGTGAGTGCCCAGCAACAAACTGTGTCTGAGAATCATCCCTCTGGTGTCTCTGTCCTATCACTGTTTTAAGGTTGCAGGAAGGCAGCTGAAGAAAAGCAAATGCCCACTGCATCTGAATTCCATTACAATCTCTAGGAGCTGTGCTTACATATATACAAATTCCATTAGAATTGTGACCAACACACAGAGAAATCCTATTAGAATTTCAGCGTTCTTTCTGCATATGTTGAAATTCTTTTAGAATTTGAGATCTCTCTCATTATACATGTTCTTGTCTGCTACCCAGACCAATTAATGCATTTCAGCAGATATGATTCCAAGACTCAAATTAATCGATGTTTAAATTGATTTCAACTGAATTCTCTGATTTCAAAGTGAAAACTAAACTACTTCTTTTGATTAGTACAGTCTTTAGATGTTTTTTTTCTTTCTATGAAGCAAACAAGAAAAAAACAAACAAACAGCATTTGTGTCACATTTCCACCCTTTCACAGGTCCACAGGTCAAACCTAAGTCAGCACTGGGGTCTCTATAGCAGCTTTTCATGAGTTTTTTTTTTCCAGAGACAGAGAATGCACTGGATTCCACTCTAAAGAGCCAATCAGCATCTCAGATACCTTTGAAAAAAAGAAAGAAAAGGAAAAAAAAAAACAAAGAAAGCACTGTGCTGCCACCTTTAATGCAGCAAGTGTAAACCTATCATGAGGACTCCAGGGTTTCTATGGCTTAGAGAAAACAAACCGCTTGACAGTCTCACTGTTAAAATATACATCTATCACACCATAACCATCACAAAGCATCGGAGTACAGCCAATACTGCCCAAGCCTTCACTGATGTTGTCAGGCCAATACTGCCCGTGCCTTCACTGATGTCAACAGGCCTCAGAGCTAAGATTAGCTAAATGGATCACTAATGTATTTTTTTTTAAAAAAAGACATCCAGTTCTTTTCCTCATTCAACATACTTATCTCACATTTCTGAAAGTTATCCTTTGGGGCCTGTCTGAATTTTCTGGCCAAAACTTGTGAGAAGTATTGCAAAAAAAAAAAAAACCCACCAGTGTTAAGTTTGCTTTGTTCAGGCTCTCTGTGTTATAGTGGAAGCATTACGGGTACTTCAGGAGAAAAAAAAAAAGAGATTCCCTTTGTAACCGTCCTAGTTGGCTCTGCTACACGCCCCCTCTCATTACAAATGAACTACTCAAAAACAAAAAAGACAGAGTTGAAATAAAAGAAACTGGAACGGCATAAATTAAAACAAAACAAACAAGGGCCATTTCAACAGTCACTTCTGCCAGTTAAAAAAAAAAAAAAAACACCAATAAAAATCTCAAAAGAGATAAGACCACAGCCCCTGGGTGGAAGTTTGGCACTTTTCCCCTCCCAGTTATCAAGCTTCAGATTTATAACTGCCTTCACAGACACGCATACACAGTTAACAAGAGAGTGTGGTATGGTTTATGTTAGGGGTTTCACACAGAATTCAGTACAGTAAAAAGGTAAGAAGTGGATGGGTGTAAATGATGGAGGTACAGGTGTAGTAATGACAGGATGGGGACAGAAGGTCAACTGACAGACTGTGTGGTGGAAGTACGGGTGGAGGCAGGGTAGAGTGATGTAGCGGTTCAGTTGAGACATGAGCAGCTGGAGGAATGACAAGGTGGAGGAGATGAAGGCAGAACACAGCGGATGGAGAGACTGATATTTTGGGCGGGGAGGATGGGTTGGAGGGCTGAGGACTGAAAACTGGGTGGAGCGATGAGGAGGCTGTGTTTCAGACGATTGTGTTGGTGCCACGGAGGCCCACACCGCGGGCAAACTGCTCCAGCAAGCCTGAGATGGCACCAGAGGGGCTGGGCGCTGAGGACTTGAGACCCACTGTTGAGCTGTACGCTGCCAGGAACAACTCCCTCACTGCCTCCAACCGCATCTGCCTCTCAGGCACGTACGCACACCTAGACACACAGAGAGAAAGAGAGAGAGAGAGAGAGAGAGAGAGAGAGAGAGGTGAGCACAGGCAGAGAGACAAGGAGAAGGGGTGAGAGAGAGAATGAAACAGAAAGAAAGTGAGGGAAACAGAATAAAAATGTAAGCAGTTTTCTCATTATAAAGGCATTTCCATCATGGAGGCTTTATTATGGAAGACCTAACGTCATTACAAAGAGATTTAGAACACATTTGTAAAAGAATAAAGTAATTGAGTGCATTGCCTCTCCCTTCCTCCCTCTACAAAGACGGATGGAAGTTATTTACAGGCCCTATTCTAGGGACACAGTCAATTTGGAAGCCTGATGGAGCAGAAAGAGAGATTCCCAGAGAAAAAAAAAGAGAGAATCCAGAAGAATGAAAAGAAGCAGCTTTCAGAATGAGGGAAGGGAGGAAACACTGTGCATTCTATTTCAGTTTTTCTCTCATCATCACATTTCATTTTGAGTGAATAACCTCCTCACATCCAAGTAAATAATACACAATCTGCTTCATTCCACACACACACACACACACACACGCATGTCTCACCGACCATGCTCCCCTGAACATCATATGACTGAAAGCCTACACTGTGTGATGAGCTATAGCTAAACCTACACTCACTACTTATATAAGCCTACAGAGGAAAACTCATAGACAGACCAGTCTCCCCACACATGCTCCAGCACACAGTCACACTGTAAAAACATTCACACACAAACACACTCTCACTATGACCACAAGCCATGGACGTTAGACTGTGCACCCAACAGCGAAGCCCTCTCACTGCCCGAGGCCTGCGCTGAGAACGGGGAGAGAAGGGGGGAGCGGGATTGGAAGGGATAAGTTCCAGGGGCAGGGGGCAGGGTGGGGTCAGACTCACATCCGGCCACTGGGTCCCTCATCCTGGAAGCTGAAGGGGAGGGGAGACTCGGCCGGGAGCGGGGGCTGGTCATGGATGCTCCCACAGCCCGAAACAATCTGCCAGCTACCATAGTCAGTGGAGATAGAGGAACCAGAGCGTGCATACTCCACCATGGACCTGGAGAGAGGGAGAGAGAGAGAGAGAGCGAGAGAGAGAGAAAGAAAGAAGGAAGGAAAGAAAGAAAGAAAGACAGACAGACAGGGGATATTGGGCAAGCGAGAGAGAGAAATGGAATAGAAATGAGAAAAGTTCAGTGCAAAAGACAAGAAACAAGAGCAGAATCAACAAAGGAGGGCAGAACAAACAGAGGGGAGGGAGAGAGAGAGAGAGAGAGAGAGAGAACGAGGGATCAGGGAAAGTCAGTAGGTTCAGGCCGGCTGTGTTGAGGAGAGGTAGCGACATCAGCGAGAGGGCCTTGGCCTTCCACATCAAAAATCACTCAAATAAAAACCCCACATCAAAAAGATCACTAAAATAAAAATGCCACATCAAAAAAAACCACTCAGATAAAACCCCACCCAGACTCCCGTCAGGTCACAATCCAGTCTACTGCATCACCTCTTCACTGGCACCGATCCCAAACACAGCACTCAACCTCACCCAACACGGCTCCGCTCAACCCGCAGACAAACACTCTCAAACACTCTGTGTCTCTAAACATGCTTCTCGCTAGTGTAGAGTGAACATTCGGTAAAACGTGCACTTTTTATTTGCACCTCTTAAATGTGCACATGGTTCACCTGCCGTTCATGGAAAAAAAAAGTATTCTGTAAACAGCACACACTACATGATAATGAGAACATACAGCCAATCCCTGTACATCTCTCACACTCAACCCAAAAAACACTGCCTCACGACTGTGTCTGTGTGTGTGTGTGTGTGTGTGTGTGTGTGTGTGTGTGTGCGCGTGCTCACTTGCTCACAAGTTTCAATGCACCTTCTCTAAAAGTCAGATTCAACCAGTCTTAATGTTATACAAAGTCAGAGCCAAATGTCTCACAAACAAACACTCTAAACCACATATACACACAACCACACACACACACACACACACACACACACACACACACACACACACACAGACCGAAAAACAGAAAGAAAGAAACAGGCAAAGTGAACCAGGGAGTTAAGACTCACCTCCTCCCAGGCACCGCCAATGGGCTGCTCCCAGTGCGAGTGAAGCCCTGTTCTGATTGGTTGGAAGAGGAGGAACTGGAGGACTTGGCCTCTGTGAGTGGGTGAGGTAGTCGCTCGTCTGACAGAGCAGGCCGGTTCCAGAAAACAGTCTGAGGAGACGACGTCATGGCTTTCCTCCTGAGAGACAGAACACCCCTCTTAACCTTAAGTTACATCTCTAATATTTTAGTGCTGCTTCATCATCACAAATATGTGCTCCGGTAAAGAACACAGAGTTTTTCAGTTTAAAAAAAAAAAGAAAAAAAGAGCATTTTAATTCTGTAAGGAGATATGTAGATCTCCACAGAATATGTTTGCACTCTAAGTACAAATATCCATATATTCCAAAAACTAGGAATCAATTTTTATAACCACAGCCCCATGTAAACAAACTGAGGGTTTTTTCTTGTCTAAGTTACAGTAGTTCTCTCGCCCATTTCACAGCCTAGCTCAGTGAAATGTGGAAACTGAGCAGAGAATTATTATTCTTCATTTCACTGCTGTGTTATTGATGAATACATATCTGTCCAAAGACACAGGCTGAGGCACTGTCGCATGGAACAACCAGATAATCACAAAAGCGGATTCATCCCCAGAGGCAGGAGTGTCATACCCGGCACAGGCCTGAGGAGCAGAGGAGAACAGGTCTGCAGCCTCTCCAGGCACACTGCAGGCCGCCGCCACATCCTCTGTGATCAGAGAAAAATCACTACTCAGACTGGTCACACTGCCCCTGTGTCTGGACTCTGGGAGAGAAAGAGAGAGAGCGAGAGAGAGAGAGAGAAAGAGAGAGGAGAATGACACTCATCATACTCTCATTAAGAAAGTGATTAAAACACAGGGCATGCTTCTTCCATGAGAGAGTTATTAAATCTCATTCAAATCTGAGTGGAAGCAGGTAATTTAATCCTACAGATTACTGCCCTAAAACCCCCTTAAACCTTTGTCTCTCATTTCTCAGAAGTGTCAGGGGAAACAGGAGGGGAGAGGAAACTCACTCAACTGACAGAGATCATCCACGGTGAAATCAGCATCCTTGAACTGAGAGTTTTTCCTCCTGCCGAGGTAAAAACATGGCTGTGGTGAGGAATACAATACATTTCAGAGAATGACAGGAAGAGAGAGAGAGAGAGAGAGAGAGAGGGAACGAGATATCAAAGAAAACATGAAATAAAGAGTCTTGGCTGTCCAGAGTGGGATGTGTAACATGGCTCCCCATGTAACTGCCTTTAAAGTGTGTAACCAAACAGCGTAACATCTGCTCAAAGAATGCTCGTGATTGGCTGAGCTTCAGGCTGATGACAAAAAAAAAAAACATTTCCGCTTCCCAGCAGAGTTTAAGCTTTCAGAGCAGCCTCTCCCAAATCTTCAACAGGCACTAGTTCTGCGTACTGACAGCTGGGTCTGTTTATTTATCACCCAAAATCAACACGTTACACAATAAGGAGAACACAGTGCATGCATTCAGCATTCAGCAGTGCGGCCTGGGGCTTTCCTTGTGTGATTTCACTGGGAGAAGCACTGGTATGACTTACACAGAGAACAGGAGAGAACAAGAACAGCTGAATTCTCTCCACCTCTGTTTGAGTGTGATTCAGGTCCAATGATTATGTGATTGATCTGATTTGTGAAAAGGCTTACGCTCTGTGACACCTTGTCAGACACTTACCTCTGTTTTCTTACAACTGAGAACTTCTCAGAGACAATGTGCTTCAAAAAATTGAAGCAAAAAAAGAAAATCTGAAAAAAAAAAAAGAAGAGAGAGAGAGAGAGAGAGAGAGAGACAGAGACAGAGACAGAGACAGAGACAGGGAGACAGAGACAGAAAGGGTTTAGAACAACCTTCAGAAAACAGAATCGAGACAGTGTCACTGTTCTTCCACTGGACTCCATATGTAACCAAACAGTGCCACCCCCAGGCTCTGGAGTCTAAACACACATGGACCTAAAGTGACCAACACATGATATACATAAAAATGATTTGACCATTAACCTCGTTCTTCAAATGTCCCTTTGGTTTGACTTTACGGTATCACTGTTTCTCCCCACATAAAACACATGTATCCATGTTCAACAGACTGACTGTGCTGGGTTTGAGGGGTGAGTTGAGATATGGAATAATCCTTTAAAGGGGAACCATGGCTGTACATGAGAAAACGTTTTATTAAGCTTCAATGCTTCAGTTAGTTTAACGCATCAAATACAAACTGCTGATATAACTCCAGCTTTGGTTTACTGTAGCTCCTGCTCTCTCATAAAGTGCTCTCACAACACACACACACACCACATAAGTATAACTACAAATATAAAACAAAATGCCCACATCAGACAGCTGTGTGCATGGGTTTCTGAGACTAAAACAAGCCTTAGTTACTCTAACTGAAAGTACAGATCCAGTATATTCTGTGTGAATGATCTGACCCGTTCTCTCTCATTTATAAAGTGACAATGATCTGAAAATCATAACTTACCTCCTCCCCTTTAGAGAGACGATCAGGCAGCATGTGACTGAGGACCAAGAAGAGAATAACATAAAAAATAAACAACATTTCTGTACAGACACACTCCCTGCACACACACATTGGGTGTAACGGTACACCAAAGTAATGGTTCGGTAAGTACCTCGGTTTTGAAGTCACGATTCGGTACGGTTTCAGTACAGTGAAAAAGGGAACATGCTAAACATGAAATTTCTTTTCATTTACTATGAATTTGACTAGTAAACATATAGACTCGTACAAACTTGTACATAGTGGCACTGGTCATAATTTCCTGAGCACATAAGGAACCTTTCTTTCGTAAAAAAAAAAAAAAACATACCTATGTCTGGGAATTATTTTAAAACTTAAAGTGCTTCAAAAGGTCAAATAAATAATAATAAAGCGCTGGCTTTGTGGTCGCCATACTTATGAGGCTGCATCACTGAACATGGGATAATTCAGCTGCTAAGTCACCGCTCTGTTATGGAATCGGAGAGGAAACTGATTTTTTAATTTTAGTTCCGCACACAGAGATGTAGAAGAGTGGGCACGCTGTATCTTGTCAAGTATCACTACTTGCTGACGTTTCGGTCAACTGACCATCAGAGCATAAAAAAAGTTATGCACGTAACATGCGTAGTTAAAGCTAGACTATATTCAGTCACGTAACACGTACCGAACCGAACACAATGCGCCCTGAAGCGAACGTCCTGTACCAAACAGTACCTTACAAATATGTGTAGCTTACACCCCTAATACACACACATGCATACACAGGCAGGCAGACAGACAAACAGGCTGACACACAAACAAACAGTGAAAGGCGAGTTAGCTGGGTTTCCTATAATTACTAGTGTAGCGGCTTTATAACTAATTAGTTGCCTAAATTCCAGCTGAGGCATGTGAATTACGTGGCCTTGTTGAGAAATATTTACATTTGTGGTTGATGTGGGGAGGAAAAAAAATGAATCTGTTGGGCTACCAGTGACTAAAGCAGAGTCTCTGAGTGTCTCTACACATGATATAATTAAGCCAACGTGTGGTGTGTTTCCGCAGGAAGGCTAATTAAAAGATTCACCACAAAGCCGACAACAGATGTCCTCAAACTCTCAACATTACAAGACTCGTCACGTCGTCCTCACACAACAAACATGCCAGTTTTACTAAACTTAACACTACTCAACAAACATTCAGAGGGAGTTCACACAGAAGGGAGCAGGAGAAAAATCCATATATGGACTTCCCCTGTGTCCCTCTCTCTCTCTTTCTCTCTCTCTCTCTTTGTCTCATACAGTTTAATTATGAAAGACCTGACTAGGCCTGGTGAAAATTATATTCACAGATAAAGCCCTCCCCCTCCCCCGCTGCTGTTCCTGGCCGCTTTTCTGGGAGTTTGGCCGAGATTCCAACAGAATAATTATTCAACTGCACTGGCAGGGCATTTTGTGTCTGAAGAGCTATAAATAGAAACACACACACACAAACGCGCACACACACACACATGCGCACACAAACACAAATATGTGCGCACACAAACACACACACACACACACACACACACACAGAGCAGGATCCCTCTTCGACAGCCTGCATCTTTTGATTCTTTTTCACTGTAATTCTTTTCTGTTTCCATCCTCCATCTCTATCTCTAGAGTGTGAGGTGTGGATGGAGCTGGGTGTGGTGTGGAGTTTGGAGAGTGGATGGAGCTGGGTCTTTGACAGGGCAGTGTGAGGTGGTGTGGTGTGGTGTGGTGAGGTGTGGTGTGGAGTTTGGAGAGTGGATGGAGCTGGGTGTGGTGAGGTGTGGTGTGGTGTGGTGTGGTGTGGTGAGGTTTGGTGTGGTGAGGTGAGGTGTGGTGTGGTATGGTGTGGTGAGGTTTGGTGAGGTGTGGTGTGGTGTGGTGAGGCGTGGTGAGGTGTGGTGTGGTGAGGTTTGGTGAGGTGTGGTGTGGTGTGGTGAGGTGAGGTGTGGTGTGGTATGGTGTGGTGAGGTTTGGTGAGGTGTGGTGTGGTGTGGTGTGGTGTGGTGTGGTGTGGTGAGGTGTGGTGAGGTGTGGTGAGGTGAGGTTTGGTGTGGTGTGGTGAGGTGAGGTGTGGTGTGGTGAGGTGTGGAGTTTGGAGAGTGGATGGAGCTGGGTCTCTGACAGGACTGTGTGTTCTTACCCAAAGAGGAACCAGTCGTAAGCGATGGTCAGGTACAGAATCTCTGCTGGCTCTAAACTGGCATGAATGGCACCATCCTGTAAAAAGATATGGACACATTGAACAGACTGAGCACTAACAGATCAGCTCGATTTACCCCTACTATGGACAGTCTTTTATGATTCACAATAAAACACGCTGGGCTAACTTTGATGGAGCAGGTCTAGCCAGCTAAAACAGCAATGGGAACAGAACTGACTGACATAGAGAAAGACAAAAGAGACAGAGAGAGAGAAGAGGAGGGAGAGGGAAAGAGAGAAAGCTACAGCAAGACAGTGAAAGAAACAAAGAGAGTGAGGCAGAGAGCAGAGAGAGAGAGAGAGAGATTCACAGTCCAGACAGAGCGACAGAGGAAGAGATACTAGAGAGAGAAAGAGAGAGAGTGATACTCACGGCCCATAGAGAGAGTCTAAGGAGAGACACGAAGAGGGGAGTCCGATCCCAGCCTGATATACAATGGACCAGCAGGCCACTGTCATCTACAGGAACACACATACACAAATAAAAACAAAAACACAAACACATTATTAAATCAGTGAGAACGCAGCCTCAGGACCTTTCTCTATGCTCTGTAAGCAAGCCTTCAGTATTACTACAACAACAACACCACATATGTTCAGGGAATATGCAATTAGCAAGGCTAACACAAAAACAGAGATGTAACAAGCTACAAAATAAAAATAAACAAAACTATCTCAACAAACAAAAAGACAACAAAATAATTCAGCAAATTTTTTTTAAAAATTTAGCACTGTGTTTGAGTCAGTATGTTTGGGTTTGGGTGTGAGTCACTGTGTTCGGGTAAGAAGCAGTGTATTTGCGTGAGAGTCAATGTGTTGAGGTGAGAGTCAGTGTGTATGTGTTTGGGTGGAAGCCAATGTGTTTGGGCCACAGACAGTGTCTTTGGGCAAGAGTCAACATGTTTGGGCCAGAGTCAGTGTGTTTGTGTTTGGGCCAGAGTCAGTGTGTTTGGATCAGAGTCAGTGTGTTTGTGTTTGGGCCAGAGTCAGCGTGTTTGGATGAGAGTCAGCGTGTTTGGATGAGAGTCAGTGTGTTTGGATGAGAGTCAGTGTGTTTGTGTTTGGGCCAGAGTCAGTGTGTTTGGATGAGAGTCAGTGTGTTTGCGTGAGAGTCAGTGTGTTTGGATGAGAGTCAGTGTGTTTGGATGAGAGTCAGTGTGTTTGTGTTTGTGTTTGGGTGAGAGTCAGTGTGTTTGTGTTTGGGTGAGAGTCAG
This sequence comes from Chanos chanos, assembly GCF_902362185.1. Lineage (NCBI taxonomy): Eukaryota > Metazoa > Chordata > Actinopteri > Gonorynchiformes > Chanidae > Chanos > Chanos chanos. The sequence goes on along the minus strand of NC_044500.1, from coordinate 25,333,257 downwards.
TGTGTTTAGGTGAGAGTCAGTGTGTTTGGGTGAGAGGCAGTGTGTTTGGGTGAGAGGCAGTGTGTTTGTGTTTGGATGAGAGTCAGTGTGTTTGGGTCAGAGTCAGTGTGTTTGTGTTTGCGTGAGAGTCAGTGTGTTTGGATGAGAGTCAGTGTGTTTGGGTGAGAGTCAGTGTGTTTGTGTTTGTGTTTGGGTGAGAGTCAGTGTGTTTGTGTTTGGGTCAGAGTCAGTGTGTTTGTGTTTGGGTGAGAGTCAGTGTGTTTGGGTGAGAGTCAGTGTGTTTAGGTGAGAGTCAGTGTGTTTGGGTGAGAGGCAGTGTGTTTGTGTTTGGGTGAGAGTCAGTGTGTTTGTGTTTGGGTGAGAGTCAGTGTGTTTAGGTGAGAGTCAGTGTGTTTGGGTGAGAGTCAGTGTGTTTGGGTGAGAGTCAGTGTGTTTGTGTTTGGGTGAGAGTCAGTGTGTTTGGGTGAGAGTCAGTGTGTTTAGATGAGAGTCAGTGTGTTTGTGTTTGGGTGAGAGTCAGTGTGTTTGGGTGAGAGTCAGTGTGTTTGGGTGAGAGTCAGTGTGTTTGGGTCAGAGTCAGTGTGTTTGGGTCAGAGTCAGTGTGTTTGGGTGAGAGTCAGTGTGTTTGGGTGAGAGTCAGTGTGTTTGGGTCAGAGTCAGTGTGTTTGGGTCAGAGTCAGTGTGTTTGTGTTTGGGTGAGAGTCAGTGTGTTTGGGTTTGGGTGTGAGTCACTGTGTTCGGGTAAGAAGCAGTGTATTTGCGTGAGAGTCAATGTGTTGAGGTGAGAGTCAGTGTGTATGTGTTTGGGTGGAAGCCAATGTGTTTGGGCCACAGACAGTGTCTTTGGGCAAGAGTCAACATGTTTGGGCCAGAGTCAGTGTGTTTGTGTTTGGGCCAGAGTCAGTGTGTTTGGATCAGAGTCAGTGTGTTTGTGTTTGGGCCAGAGCCAGCGTGTTTGGATGAGAGTCAGCGTGTTTGGATGAGAGTCAGTGTGTTTGGATGAGAGTCAGTGTGTTTGTGTTTGGGCCAGAGTCAGTGTGTTTGGATGAGAGTCAGTGTGTTTGGATGAGAGTCAGTGTGTTTGTGTTTGTGTTTGTGTGAGAGTCAGTGTGTTTGTGTTTGGGTGAGAGTCAGTGTGTTTGTGTTTGGGTGAGAGTCAGTGTGTTTAGGTGAGAGTCAGTGTGTTTAGGTGAGAGTCAGTGTGTTTGGGTGAGAGGCAGTGTGTTTGGGTGAGAGGCAGTGTGTTTGTGTTTGGATGAGAGTCAGTGTGTTTAGGTGAGAGTCAGTGTGTTTGGGTCAGAGTCAGTGTGTTTGTGTTTGCGTGAGAGTCAGTGTGTTTGGATGAGAGTCAGTGTGTTTGGGTGAGAGTCAGTGTGTTTGTGTTTGTGTTTGGGTGAGAGTCAGTGTGTTTGTGTTTGGGTGAGAGTCAGTGTGTTTAGGTGAGAGTCAGTGTGTTTAGGTGAGAGTCAGTGTGTTTGGGTGAGAGGCAGTGTGTTTGTGTTTGGGTGAGAGTCAGTGTGTTTGTGTTTGGGTGAGAGTCAGTGTGTTTAGGTGAGAGTCAGTGTGTTTGGGTGAGAGTCAGTGTGTTTGGGTGAGAGTCAGTGTGTTTGTGTTTGGGTGAGAGTCAGTGTGTTTGGGTGAGAGTCAGTGTGTTTAGATGAGAGTCAGTGTGTTTGTGTTTGGGTGAGAGTCAGTGTGTTTGGGTGAGAGTCAGTGTGTTTGGGTGAGAGTCAGTGTGTTTGTGTTTGGGTGAGAGTCAGTGTGTTTGGGTCAGAGTCAGTGTGTTTGTGTTTGGGTGAGAGTCAGTGTGTTTGGGTGAGAGTCAGTGTGTTTGGGTCAGAGTCAGTGTGTTTGGGTCAGAGTCAGTGTGTTTGGGTCAGAGTCAGTGTGTTTTGGTTTGGGTGAGAGTCATTGTGTTTTGGTTTGGGTGAGAGTCAGTGTGTTTGTGTTTGGGTCGGAGTCAGTGTGTTTGTGTTTGGGTGAGAGTCAGTGAATTTGTGTTTGGGTGAGAGTCAGTGTGTCTGTGTTTGGGTGAGAGTCAGTGTGTTTGTGTTTGGGTGAGAGTCAGTGTGTTTGTGTTTGTGTTTGGGTCAGAGTCAGTGTGTTTGTGTTTGTGTTTGGGTCAGAGTCAGTGTGTTTGGGTGAGAGTCAGTGTGTTTGTCTTTGTGTTTGGGTAAGAGTCAGTGTGCTTGTGTTTGAGTGGGAGTCAGTGTGTTTGTGTTCGGGTCAGAGTCAGTGTGTTTGTGTTTGAGTGGGAGTCAGTGTGTTTGTGTTCGGGTCAGAGTCAGTGTGTTTGTGTTTGAGTGGGGGTCAGAGACAGTGTGTTTGTGTTTGGGTCGGAGTCAGTGTCTTTGTGTTTGGGTGAGAGTCAGTGTGTTTGGGTGAGAGTCAGTGTGTTTGTGTTTGGGTTTGGGTCAGAGTCAGTGTGTTTGGGTGAGAGTCAGTGTGTTTGGGTCAGAGTCAGTGTGTTTGGGTCAGAGTCAGTGTGTTTGGGTCAGAGTCAGTGTGTTTGTGTTTGGGTGAGAGTCAGTGTGTTTGTGTTTGGGTGAGAGTCAGTGTGTTTGTGTTTGGGTGGGGGTCAGAGTCAGTGTGTTTGTGTTTGGGTCAGAGACAGTGTGTTTGTGTTTGGGTGAGAGTCAGTGTGTTTGTGTTTGGGTCAGAGACAGTGTGTTTGTGTTTGGGTCGGAGTCAGTGTGTTTGTGTTTGGGTGAGAGTCAGTGTGTTTGGGTGAGAGTCAGTGTGTTTGTGTCAGAGTCAGTGTGTTTGGGTGAGAGTCACTGTGTTTGTGTTTGGGTGAGAGACAGTGTGTTTGTGTTTGGGTGAGAGTCAGTGTGTTTGTGTTTGGGTCAGAGTCAGTGTGTTTGTGTTTGGGTGAGAGTCAGTGTGTTTGTGTTTGGGTCAGAGTCAGTGTGTTTGTGTTTGGGTCAGAGTCAGTGTGTTTGTGTTCGGGTCAGAGTCAGTGTGTTTGTGTTCGGGTCAGAGTCAGTGTGTTTGGGTGCCAGTTGGCGCGTATGGGTGAAAGCTGGTGTGTTGTACCGTCATTGTTGATGATATGGAGAAGCAGTTTCAGGTAGTTCTGTGTCTGCTGCACCAGGTCCCATGTCTGAAATACACAAACACGATGAAAGCTTTCATACAGATATCACTCACCAGTGGGAAGCACGTGACTAAAAGCCAATCAACATTTCTTTTTGAAAATTGCCACTCATCAGTCTATTGTTTCATCAGCAACTTGGTTTTAATGTAGCCTCAGCTCAGAGTCATCTTAAGGGAAAAAAAACTGTCCAATCAGCTCTGAGTCATCTTAAGGGGAAAAAGAACTGTCCAATCAGAGCTCTATCATTTACTAATGACAAGACTGCAGTAAGGCACTGCTGATAGAGGAAACATACCAGGGGAGACGGGTAAAAACGCCGCTGCCTTTCACCACCAGTTCTTAAGGGCCGCGAGGCTCGGAATAAAGTTTATCCAGATACCAAGGAAACGATCGTGAGCAGCTTCAGAAGAAGGCTTTTTGTGATGCAATGAATCGTAATTCACGGCTTAAACTTGTCAGAGACATATGGTGTCCCTGTACTTCATCCTACACTTCAGCAAAGTCTGGTACATGTACTTGGCTAGCTAACTTGATACAGCCATGCTAATCAGTGTCAAAAGCTGCCTTTGTCTGATTGGCTGGATGTGACGGGCTGACGCATGACTGTGAGGTGGAAGTTCACTGTTCTCCTGTGACGTAACTCTTCTCCAAACCGCACATGTGAAAACAAACCTCTGCAGATTAGAACCTGCACAGGACACTTTGAATACAGCTACAGAGCAGACACAGAGAATCAGGAAATTCCATTTTCATTCCTCCACACCTCATTCTTCCACACCTGGCCCCGTTCACATTCCCAGCCTGTTTTTCCTGCGTGTGCCTGAGCCAGCCAAACCCTGCTCTTCACCACAGTAACTCTCTCATGTCCTGACACACTGTGTGCAGAGTGACTTCCTGCACTACAGAGACCTGTCCAGAGAAAGCCCGCAGGTGAGGCCCATCCTCGTGTTTCTTGTCTGTTATCCTGGTGCAAGGGGGTGGTATTTTTTTCAAGTGATGTTTATGAATAAAATTTATGCTATGTTGCAGTAACGCCAACAAAGTTTTCCTTTTGATGACGAGAAGGAGAATTCTGCTGGGAGATGGCAGCAGGTTGATGCTGGTGACACACAGGCCTCACAGAGACAGCCAGTCTAATGTAAATGTGTGGTGTGGTGTGGTGTCTGGTGAGCAGCTGGTTGACTGATATATTGCTATGTGATTAGACTAGGGATTTGTTAACAAGATTTGACAGGGAACAGGGTCAAGTGAAAAGCTGAGACAGAATCTGAGATTAAGTTTTTTTTTACTTTTTCATACTCATTTTGAAGACAGTGTTAAAGACAGACCTACACCAACTATACATAAACCTCTATGTTCACAAATTCCACCACAAGATGGACTAAACACTCACTGTCACTATCTAAGCCGCTTATTCTAATTAGGGTCGCAGGGGCGCTGGAGCCTATCCCTGTGCTCATAGGGCGAAAGGCGGGGAAACACCCTGAACAGGTCGCCAGTCCTTCGCAGGGCAGACACACAGAGTCACACACACATTCATACCTAGGAGCAATTTAGTGTGTCCAATTTGCCTAACCTGCATGTCTTTGGACTGTGGGAGGAAACTGGAGCTCCCGGAGGAAACCCGGAGAGAACATGCAAACAGAAAGGACCCTGGCCGCCCGGGAATCAAACCCAAGACCCTCTTGCTGTGAGGCGAAAGCGTGTTGTACTTCATATGATAGGTCACATGAAATTTTTACAGTGCAGTATAAAGATACCCAAGAAGATTAGTTAGGTTTTCTGTTGTAATATTTTGGGTCAATGTTACAATGTGCACAGGCAAAAGTAGACATCACACAGCAAGTCAAAACTAGTCAATCTACAGCCTGCAGTGACACGGATTGCCAGCAGAGGGCGCCCGGAGAACAGCAGCACCCAGATGAAGTGACGGAATGACTGAGAGGAGAACAGACCCTGTGCAATGCTGGGACTGCACTTGCTGTTAGGACAGATGAGAAAGGGAACAACAAACAAAATTTCCTGTCCACAAGCATCAAAGGCAAACAGGGTTGGGGGAAAAAACAAAAACAATTTACCTGATATTCTGTCCAATCTATGTTCAGATTATTGGTAAAACTGGCAGGGATTGTCAAGGGAGCATCTACAAAGTCCTGAAAAACATCAAAAACAGTTCAAGCTTTCAACAAACCAACCGTGTCTTTTTCAGCAGTGTTAAATTAGGTAAGAGGATTTCTAACTGTGGTTTGCTTTGGAGACTTGTCACACAGATCTGAATTGGAGGTGTGAACAGGAAGGGTAGATTGAGTTTGTGCTGTAAAATATTGCTGGTGTACTTGGGCTATGAGGAGAGCCAAACCTGATTCCAGTTGTATACCAGCCCCTCTGCAGTGTAGTCTCTGTCTTTATAATCTTTGAAGAACTCACACCCTGACAAGCACAGAGAACATAAGAAGAAGGTCTCTTATGAATCAGACAGACAATTCTCTCAACTACACATCATTCAACTGCTACAAACATCAAACACCAACCCAGGGAGAGAGAAAAAGACAGAAAGAGAGAGAGAGAGATAGACAGACAGAGTGACAGAGAGAGACGTGTGTGTGTGTGTGTGTGCGCATGTTGTACCTGGATAAGGCACAGAGAGCAGGGTAAAGTCAGCGTAGCGTTGGGCTTTGTCCACCTTCTCAGAGGAGGTGACACTGAACACAAAAACAAACAAGACAAAAACAAGAAAGACCAGAAAAAACAAACATGAGTCATGCACACATAATGTTTCATAGAAAGCCCTCACACTGCTTCACATAATTACACATATACACAGAGATACACAAAACATAAACACACAACTGATTAAGTATACAAGGTAAGGTCAAGCAAAACACGAAGGGTTCTCCCATTCTTTTCTGACTTAACAGATGAAACTTGTAACAAACATGATAATGATTATTATGATGATGAACACGATGATTTGGTGGTGGATTACTGTAAAAAGTACAGCTTTGAGGTGCTGACTCAGAGCAGGACACTGTTGACTGGTGATATTTTTTTACGTAAAGCAGGACTCACTTGAGGCCAAATTTGACCTTCTTGTTCTCCACCATGAGGTCACAAATGTAGCGCACTGACAGATAACGTAACAGCTTTATGTCTAAACCCCTCACTTTATCAAACAGCTGGGACTCCCCATTACTGAGAGAGAGAGAGAGGGAGAGAGAGTGAGAGAAAGAAGAGCAGGAAGAAAAGGATAGAGAGCAGGTTATACATGCTCTTAAAAGACATGCAAAAAAACAACAGTTTTGTCCATTTGATGTGTTAGATACATCTGTAAAGAACTTATCAAAACTAAGGTATGACTTTGTTTGACACTTGTCTGGACACAGTGAATTCTACAAGCCTTAAATAAGTCAAAACTGTGAGGACTGATATTAGTTTAGAGAATGCGGTCACAGCCGTGCTTCTCACCGCACTGCGTTGTCATCCTCCGGTACCTCCTCAGAGTCAGCCCACGTGTCATCAGAACCTCCTGAGGAGAACCAGAAGAGAACACAACATCGGGATGAGCACAGGACCAAACAGAGAATAGCTGAATCTCCAAGCTGGACGTCCAAACTTCTACATGGTGTAAATGTGTCTTGTTGACATGGTAGATCAGACTGTCTTGCTGCAGTGCAGTAAGAGGTTTAAGAGCGGTCTGTGTGTATGAAAAGGTGTATGAGTTTACAGACTTGGGGACCACAGCAGGAACCAGGAGAAGGTCTTACCTGAAAAGATGTAGTTGTAGCCAGTGCGTCCGTATAACTCACCCCACCCTGCGAGGGTGGATGAACGACAGATGTGCTGGAAAACAGGGATGACAATGGCATTAACTTTAAGATTACGGTATATAATGCTGTAATTCACGACCAGGGGATCAGCAGTCCAGCCTATAGTACAGATGAATGTCCTCTGTGTGAGTGTGTTACTGTGTAAGTGTGTGAGTGTGTGTGTTTACAAAAAATCCACAAAACCAAGCTGGAGGAGACACACAACATCCCTACAGAAATGATCTGTCCTCCCATGGAGTCTTAGAGCAAACCAGACAGAAAACCACTACCTAACTCAGCCTGTCTAGACCCAGATCAATACCTGGATGACAGGCTGGTTCAGGGCTGGGTGCAGACGCCTCTACAAACTCCTTCATGCCTTCTCATTCTAGAACTGACTCAGTGGCTACATCAGGTGCTCATGACTGCTGATTTACTTTCCTATTCAAACTGACTTTAACAACATGTGTAAACATAATCCTTTACTCATGTCAGGCTCTGTTACCCTACTAAATAAACTGGCATCATTCATTCATTCATTCATTCACTCATTCATTCCAGACTGATCTTCTACAGTTGTATTCTGCCGTCACTGTCAGTGTTAGATCAGTCAGTGGTGTTCAGAGCAGGGAGAGTGAGGAATGTGTGTGGAGTAGTCACCTTTCCATTGTAGAGGATAACAGGGCAGACAAACCTGCCTCTGCAGCGAGCCATCTTACTGCGGTTGACCAGGTCTTGCAGTTTGCTGATCTGGACTGTGCTCTCAAACCTAACACAGGAAGACAGGCAGGCAGACATACAGACAAACAGACAGACATGAAGAGTGCGAGAGCTTAGATTAGACACTGAAAAAGTCCTCTCCACAAACACAAGAAACGACACCAAATCCATGTCCACAAGGTCACAGCTCCACACTGGAAACAGAACAATGGTTAAATTATGTAATATCTGACTGACTGGACTCTAAGCCTTACAAAAGACTTAACCTCACATTTTATGGAGGCTTGTGTCCTTTTTAGTCAAGCTGCTCTGATGAACTTGGGGAGATAAACATATTTACACCACGGTGGGGAGAGAGAAGCGGGGCAGTCACATGACATCCGCGGAGTCAAAACATTTCGGGAAGCGCCATAAGCTGAGCAAGCACTACACAACTAACAAGCCATCGACACTGCTTTCCACTTCTGCTTAGACAAACGCGACGATAATTGGGAGTGAGCGTGTGCGTGTGAGTGAGTGTGTGTAGCTTTGCCTGGGTGTCTAAAAGCAACACAAACATAACCCCAGCGAGTGCTCCATGTTTTGTCATGTTTCCCATTTGAACTGTTCTGTTTACAACAGCACTCATCACAGAAATGAATAATAAATACCCTGAAGCCTAAGTTTAGAGCCGGCAAAGGGGGCGCGGAGAGGAATTTACACTGGAATTTAGAAACAAATGCACAAGAGGAAGGTGTGTGTCATATGCATGAATAATTCAGTTATAAAGAGGCCCTCAAACGAGAAACAACAACTCACACATTTAGCTCCACGTGAACCATTAGCTCTCCAGACCCTGCCATTTTATTGCCTTGCAAAAGAATATGTAGGAAATGTTTCCTTCATGATATACTATTTAAAATTGATATGGTTATGGCTAGAGTATGTGTCTGCACTGAGATGCACTGCTCAGAGCTCTGAAGTCCCAGATCCTAGTACAAAAATCAATAGGTGAAACTGTGGTTTTTAGGTTTGCTGCTTTTCCAAGTTTATATTTGTCGGTCCCACTGTTAAATATTAACTTTGTTAGTAATCATTAGACGTCGGCTGTGTTTGAAATATGTGACCTCGTTACCTGTCTTTACTGGGCTCCGTGCACTCATACTCTAGATACACAATCTGCCGCGGGTAGTGACCGCAAATCTCGCCGTTCGTGTTGTAGATGATGCTGTACTTGTAGTCCCGCCCAAAGAGTTCCAAACATCTTCTTTCTATTCTGTCCACCTGTAAGAGCGAAGGGACAATAGCGAGTAAAAACACTTTCGTTCAATTACCACAAAAAAATAATTATTTTCTTAAATGTTCTTGCTGTCAAAAGAGCACCCGGTTGATGAACTTATCCTGTTTTGTTAACTGGTTATCTATCTGGTTGTTCAACAGAATTTCAAAACACTGTGAAAGCAAGGTAGTTATGTGCACTGGTAAACACTGACAGTGCTTCAGCGATACATGGATATAGTAGCTGGTAAGACGATATCGTTTCCTGGTGATATATCAAGCGCTGAGGCAGAAATCAAGTAAAGCGGCTACTATGAACTTACCCGCGGGGTAACTTCCTTTGCTCTATACTGAGTCTTCGAAAACAAGTCAATCAGATCGGCAATCTCCTCGCTCCTGCGGCCGCTGATGCCAGAAGCGGTCAGGCTCCCAGCCGCAGAAGGAGACGCGGCCATCATCGTGCCGAGCCTTGTGTGGTGATCTAGCCGAACTCGCCCTCCGTCAAACACCGCTGCTCCTTGTGACCGGGACGATCGTCCAGGCCATCCCTTCCCGGCCAACTTCTTCCTCACCGCCCGTTTTAGGGGGCCGGAGCCGGGGAAACGTCCCGAATTCAGCGCAACGGTTAGCTGATACCTCCTCTGCACCACGGATCTGTTAACTAGCCAGCAGTCCGGCTAGTTAACCCTTCCAAATACACAGCTTCGCCAGCTAGCCAGAAACTAAAAGCAACCTTCGTAGTTTACCAGTTTAATGCCCCTTGCTAATTTAAGTAGCTGGCTAACGTTAGTCAATACCCAGATACCTTGCAGGTCAACAAATAGAATAAACCACTAGGATAACATGTATGCATTTGGATTTTACAACAAGTACAGATAACCATGACGCGTCTATAATGGTCGATATTTTTTTGTCCACCACCCTGTCTCATAATCTGAGTCCCAATGTCGATGACACGGTATGGATAAAAATCCAAACATCACTGGGCAACGGACTCAGGAAATCCCGAGGACGCCCGGCCTTGTCACATTCTTCAATGTCACGTCTTCACTACTGACAGACTTCTAGACATGCAGCAAAGCCGTTGACATATGATTCGAAATATATAATTCTCTTCTGTGGAAATTATCCAGAATACTATTTGGTTTTTGCTCTAATAAAAGTCGGTCGTGGAAGTGTTGCAATACTAGTCGCTCACTTCAACTGAGCAAGTGGTAAACAGGAAGGTGATGGTCATGTGATCAATACTTCCTAAAACTGACGTGACGTCGCCAATTATGTGTAGTCGCTCGCTGTACTGCTGACAGATCGAGGCCGCTGAGTTACCATTGAAGTTGTCACGTGGAAATTCTCTGGCACGTCCTATTCTTATCAAATTCAAATTAAACGTTGATTTGAGCGCTTATTTTTGTGGAAGTGTAGATGAAACTACTCTATTCATTTTCTAAGCGCATATACTGTTTTATTCTGTTTGGATTTCCTTTTTAAGTGATTCCTTTATTTATTTACGAGACAAGAGTCGATTGTAAAGACTTGAAAAAGCGTGCACACAGACATTGTATAGTATTTTATATAATTAAACCGTATTCCACGAGTCTTCTCATACATTTAGAAGGGTGCAGGGTACATTGCTCGATAAATATTACTTCAGTGTGGTCAATCCAAGACAACATACATTTAATCTATTACTGTGCTCTTTGCACGTCTGTGGATAATTCCTTTTTTACCTGTATGGTTATAAAATGTGACCTACATTTTTCCCCCCTGGTGTTTTCCTCAAAACAGATTCATTACAAATTTTACTGATGATGTCCTTTCAAAATAATGCTTCAGAGGAAGAAAAGGGACAAGGTTAACAGTGTTGTTTTAGAAGGGAAATAATTAAATTAGTGCAGTGCCCAGGGACAAGTGTCCTCTTAACATCAATGTAATGTGGTATTTGTGCATGCTCATCCAGACAGTAATCAGGGCTGGAATACACTTTAATTATGCATCCTGATGGCCCAAAGAATAGCTTAGGTTTACATGAATCCCCCACAGACTTAAACCTTTGTATATCCTCACAGTAACCTGTATATCTAAAATTGATGTTACATGGCAAGCAAGAGAATCGTGTTAAATATTTCATTTCTCCAACACTGGAAACAAACAGTAGGTTCAACCCCCACTTTGTCTCAGTTTGTCTCAACAGAAAAACTCAGCATTGAAAAGTAGAGGAAAATGACAAAAGAATTTTATTGTAATGGTTATGTGAGTGTTCTATCAGGCTGATGTTGTATGAGACATCACATTCTCACAGTAAAAGCTAGTCAGTGTTTTATACAAAGCCTGCTCCAATGGTGACCTGGCATAGGGAAGACACAGCTCTTTGGCTGCTGTGGAAAACGTGAGAGAGGAAGCCAAAGTGTTGTGAGGTAAAGTTTAAAAAAAAAAAAAAAGTTCACCATTACTTAGTGTAAAACGTGGTCTTTAGCACAGCATGCTAGCATCACAGAAGGACCCAAGGATTCCAAATCAAGTTCAGCCTCAGACACACCTGGTAAAAATTGACCAAATGTAAAATTCCACAAGCAGTCAAGACCCAGTCTGCTAAGATCAAGGTTCACTTTTCAGTGAGGGCTCTGTGTGGATTTTTCTTCTGCAAATATGGACATTACAGATATTTTAATTGTAAAAATGTGTTGAACTTCTTCCATGGCAGTTCCAAGTTTGTTGCCAAAATACACTTTTCAGATTCAGTGATACTTGGAGGTAACAGAAATGTCTTCCTGAGCATACATAGAAAAATTTGACTTGCCTTAAAGGTTTTTTTTTTTTTTTCCTTCGTTTTTTTTTAAATATAGTCACGCGCCACATAACGTCCATTCGGGCAACGTCCGACCGCATATACGTCCGTGGTCCCATAAGGTTATAATAGAGTTCAGAAATCCTGATCGGAGAACGGGACGTAGGGGACGTATCCGCGAACGCAACAGCTTCCCGCACGCAACACATGCCTTAGCTACTGTATCTATGATCTCATGTCTCTTGTATATTAAGTGACTGCGCTGCCAGACGTATAATGGTTCAGTACATATATAACCTACAATACATATGTCTTGATAGTCATAATAAACGCCAGTGTAATTATGTATGTACTGCACTGTACTTTCTATCGTTATTTTAATGTGAACTTTCCTTAAAAAAAAAGTTCACCGTGTAACATGTTTCGACTCGTAAGCAGCGGCATCCAATCTCCTGTTTCGCGCGTCTCGAGTGTTGTTGATTACATATTATTCTATGTATACAGTAGTGTATATTTACAATGTATTATTATATTATGTATACAGTATTGTACAGTATTAACCTACTTAACCCATATATTACCTTGCCAGATACATTAGCTGAATACAGTACTGTATCTTGGCTATTTAGTCAACACAGGTACACTACAATATCCCACATAGCGTCACTAAGTATAAAATATGGAGTTCGCACAACATCCAAATCACATAACATACCCTTTCTTACAGCGGATGCTCACAACATAGTAATTACTCATATAAAAAACATCAGAAAGTAAGGAAAGGGCCAGTGGCGCAATGGATAACGCGTCTGACTACGGATCAGAAGATTCTAGGTTCGACTCCTGGCTGGCTCGATTAAAGCTTTTCCTTTTCACTTGTAAGTGGCTAAGGATAAAAGCATCTGATAAATGAATAAATGTAAATGTAAAAGAAAACATGAACATCAAGTGTCTTAACATAGTAACAGGCCAATGTCTGGAACTCTAATGGAGGGATGTAACACAGCTCTTCACTGAAGAATTGCACCATTTGATGTTTTGATGATGGTGTAAAACACAGTTTTAGTCACTACTCCAGAATTTTGTTTAAATGTTTAGTTGTTTTGAAATATGGTCCTTTATTACCAAATGAAGCTCTGCACAGAATATTTACACATGGTCCTGTGAATAACAAACTGTTAACTGTCACACCTTTGACGAATCAGCGACTTTGAAACTTTGCATTGACTCATTTATTCAGGTGTTTGCCTTTGACTGGCAGTTACCTGTATTATGGAGTTTGTATTTTAGGTAAATTAATAAGCTGGATTCTATATAAATCCACACATCCTTAACATGGATGTAGTCCTTAACAGACCATTGAATAAGCAGAGATCGCATAGCCTAAGTAAGCGTGTATTGAATACATTAGCCTTAAGCCGAATGGTACAGTGATATAAAATAACTGAACATTACTTAAAACGATTAAATTATTTCATATTTCCGAGCTCTCTTGAAACCCACAGGAGCAACCTAGTCATGTGTCAGAAAACAGACCTCCACCATAGTAAACGAACTTTCCCACCTACTCTAAAAATGAGGTAGGCCTATTTCAGGATGCTAAAAGAAAGCCAAATGTTTGAGAGACATGCTGAAATCACAGTTTTAAGGAACAGAGGAGAAACACATTGTAGTAAACGCTCCAAGAGGTTTTTTTTTAACTGCTTGTGTAAATATTGTTTTCAGTGTTGTGAACTTCATGAAGTTGACTGTTCGACACTGCACTATCACGTGATGTCATGTATACCATCTGCATATATGGCCGTCGGAACCAATTCACAACGGAATTCTCGTCATACAGAGACCCATAACTAGTGTAAGGAAGAATATACAAGTTTGCCTGACACAAAACTGAATGTATTTTAATATGTTTGTAACTTTCCTAAGATTGTGGTATTCTTTGTTTGGGCTACTGCAAAATCCAGAGCACGCTGATCACTAATTAGTCGCGTATGGTGGTTAAGTTAAGTCCAGTTATGGTATCCCAGATACAAGGTCACGTGTTCGGTTCTATTCGTGTGTGTGAAGATGAAAAAAGATTATCCAGGTCTGGCAACATCATTACAATCACCTCGTTCTTCCTCATCTTTTTTCCGTTGATTGTATTCTCTCGTCTTCTTAGATTCAGCATGGCCTTCTTACGTTATGATCCTAAAATATTTGGACTACTGGACGTTTAATTAGAAAAGGGGGTCGTACTGAGCAAGGACTGGGATCTCATTGGTTTGTTCACTTTGTAGTGTGGTAGACTTTGAGACCTAGTGAAACGGTATGGCACACTGAAGATGCAACGTTGCTCTTCCATCTTCAGGAGAGTCTATTATCAAAACAAATACTGTTAACATATGTGAATCCTACTACATGTCTGACGGTCATCTTTCACCTCGAATAAGACCAAAGAAAAAGATCAATGATAACGTACGTCAGATTCGCACGTCAGAATAACAAATTAAAAGGTTTGATATTTGACAGTGTGGCTGAAACTGATTTTTTTCCCTTCTCTTGTGTGCGCATAGTGGTGATCCGAACCACTTCTTAAACATGTGTTTCATTTAGGCTGGTGCATCACGCATAGGGAGTAATTGGCAAACGCAAGAGGGGCGTTGGGGTATTTAAATTTCTGCAATATCCAAAACGTGTGCGCGCCGTCACCGACAGCGCTCAACATTCCTGTGAGCGTGACCGCGCGGAGGGTAGACAAGAGGAAAAGAGGAAACGGGGAAAACGGAGGCACAGCTGTTTGGGGGAAAAAGAAAGAAAATCACAAGGACGGAGTCGAAGCATTCAACGTTTAAATTGCGTTTCCATTAATATCTTTCTTCGCGTTCTTCAAAGCGGTGACATCGTTTTCTTCAAACGGATTTGTGTGATTATGAATATGAGCGACGCCTCTTGTGGGTGCTCCCGTTTTCGTTAGATCTCCGCTCGTTCGCGGAAGATACATCATTGGGAACTCAACAGCGCATCTCCTGTCCTCTGATGCGTTGGATCTGATGGGAGGCGAACCGGATACTTTATTAATACTGAGGCCGAGCTGAACAGCGAAAAAATGAGTCTTGTCAGTATTGCCATGATTATTTCTTTTTTTGCAATGTGATCTTGGTCACCGCAGCTGCTTCCTTGCACAGAAAGCGGAGGAGGAGGAGGGGAACTGGACGGGATTTTTTTCTTCACCAAACGCTGTACTGAATCACGTTCTCATCGTTAGGCTAACTGAATGATTTGGCGATCGACGGTTATGTGATTCTAAACCTCCAAAAGCTATACTCTTGTCTTTGCGAACGAATCGACGAAAGGCATCGCTCATCAGTCCAAACGCAAAATCTTTATTCTGTCATCATTCGTTTCCAGCTACGGGGTGCTTGGCAGCCAGATATTTTTTTTAAGGAAAATCAGTGGGGCAGATAGGGGGAGATAAAGACGTGGGGAATACGAGAAAATATCACAGGAGGGAAGGGAGTCGGGAGTGAAATAGAAAAAATGCTGCCGTCGCAAGAAGCCTCCAAGATTTACCATGACAACTACATGCGGAACTCCCGGGCTATCGGGGTACTGTGGGCTATCTTCACCATATGCTTCGCCATCATCAATGTGGTGGTTTTCATTCAGCCCTACTGGATAGGAGACAGCGTCAACACTCCGCACGCCGGCTATTTCGGCTTGTTCCACTACTGCGTGGGCGATGGCAATTCGAACCGCGAGCTCACCTGTCAGGGGACGTTCTCAGACTTCAGCTCTATCCCATCCGGCGCGTTCAAGGCGGCTTCCTTTTTCGTGTTGCTGTCCATGGTACTGATTCTCAGCTGCATCGCCTGCATGGCGCTCTTCTTTTTCTGCAACACCGCTACCGTCTACAAAACCTGCGCTTGGATGCAGCTGCTGTGCGGTGAGTTGGCGAGAGATTTTTTTTGGGTTGGGGGGGGGGGGGGGGGGGGTGTCAATACTGCAGTGAGTGGGTTATTGTAGTTATTTGTTGTTGTACTGATTTAGAGACCTATTTTGGGTTTTTTAAAAAAATTTATTTATTTGTTTTTTAATCATCATTTTTACATGTGCGCGCGCATGTGTGTGTGGTTTAGGGGGGATACCCCACTACGCTCGTCTGATTCACCCGCAGTTATATCCTTCGTTTTTATAATCAGTCCGGATGTCAAGTACCAAATGCTTTCAGTTACGTAGCTGTACACTTCAGGTTTATTTGGTTTCCCACTCAACGCATGTCAGTTGGTAACCAAGTCACAATGTCAGGTCAAAGCATATCAGAGCCGCGCCAGGTATGTTCCCACCATCTGACTATTGGCGTCATTACGGCTCAGTGACACACGCACACACACACCGCACTGTGTGAATGAAGAGTCGAAAGCTCAGATGACAAATCTGTGTAGCAGTGTCAAATGTTAAATTCATTCACATTGTAGCGTAGGCAGTATTTCACCATACTGGTGAAGGATTATAAGAATGTAAAAAGCCACAACTGGATTCGTTTGGCAATATTTGAGTGAATGCTGTAAGTCAGAAGACTTCATCTTACACACACACACAGAGGGGAGGGGGGGAGAGATGCCACTCTCTGGATACCTGGAAAAGGTGCACAGTTTATTTATCATACACACCTCCAATTAATGAGACAAGGTGCAAATTAATTGGTCCTTAATGCGCATTTGCTCCAGTCTGTTTGTGCAGGTGCTAGTTTGTGGTAATGACTAGGGTTGTGAAGGCAAACGGTGAGGTGCATATTTTATCAGAGCTGGTGCAATACATCAGGGGAAACTGGCTGGGCCACTTCTTCAATTATTTCTCCATAAAAACAAGATCTGAAACACATGTCAGCGTGCCACTCATGCATGTACATGCATGCTCATTCAACCAGTCTGTTTTCTAACACACGTCTATTCTCTCTCTCCTTCTTTCTCTCTCTCTCTCTCTGCCTGAGGATTAGTTTAGTTTGAAACTGAAACAACATTTTCAGCTGCAGCTCAGTTTTACTACAGTGCCTTTTTAGTTCTGTTACTGCTTATTTAAGGTGTTTATTTTAGTCTGCTCAGTAATGTCTTTTCAACAGCTGTGGATTCATCACACATCCATCCCATATTATTTCTCCATCTCTCTGTGCTTCTGGATCTTTCACCTCCTCCTCTCAATATATCATCACATCATCACTTGTTATCTGTGTGTGTGTGTGTAAGTGCTGGATTGGTACCTTGATCTTGTTCCCATCTACAACACTGGTTCTGCTGATTTTTGCTACTACTTTTAGCACTCTCACTTCTCCTCCACTTTCACTTCTCCTTTTTTTGTTCTTCGTCTGTTTAACTGAGCCATTATCACATACTCCTGTGAACCACACCTTTGCTGGTGCCTAAAGATAGACAGAGGTACTTGTCTTCAAAGCCTCGTCTCTGTCTACAGACAACTAAATCTCCTTATCAGCACCTAGTGGAAAGAATCCGCAGACAGCAATGGACAGGTGATAACAGAGCTATGTTCATGCACACACACACTCGCACCATCATGATGAAACACACAGACAGAACAGCCCTGTAAAGTTGAGTTGTGTGTGTGTCTGGGAGAGAGAGAGAGAGAGAGAGAGCACACACATTGTGTGTCTGATCAGGCAGTGCTGCAGTGGTCAGATACATGCAGTTCTAAGGAATGGGCATAGGGATCATTCATAAGAGGAGAGAGCTACAGAGACAGAGTTGGTTTGCTGGATCAGGGGAAAAATAGCGCAGAGCAGACACTTGTTTTGTGAGATATTGACAAGTCAGCTTTAAACAGAGCCAAAAAAAGAAAAAAGAGCATTTACTCTCTCCCCAAAGACAGATCTCTCACACACTTCTGGGATAAGAACTCATCCATTCAGGGGCCACTGGACAATTCTAATTGAAGAAGTCTGTCAAACTCTGTCTTTCTCTCTGTCTTTCTCTATCTCACTCACTCTCTGTTCTCTGTTCTTTACTTTTCCCAAAACCCAAACCAAATCAATGCTCCAATACCAGGAGAAAATGGGAAACAGTGTGTACTACCGGTTTTTGGTTAGAAAATACCGGGAGAGAATGGGAAACAGTGTGTACTGCTGGTTTTTGGTAAGAAACTATTTAGCGAAGTTTTCCCTCAGAGCATAAAGAACAAAGAGACACATTAATAAACATCAACAAGAAATATATCAACAAACAACTAAAAAAATCATTAAAGTAAGACTTAATTCATTTGTGAATAATTATTTTTAGCACATCCAGGATATATTGATTATGATTTTTTTTTTTATTTGAACCATAGTGTATGCTCTTCATGTCTAAAGACAAACATAGCTGAAGCACAGCAAACCTACCATAGGCAAGTATTCTATCAACTATTTCAAACCTCTTAAACCAGCTCAAAAGAGAAAAACACCATTAAAAACTCACTCACTGTAACTCAGTATTCCTTTTTTTGTATGATATTGTAGTTCAAAGGGGCAGGGGGTGTGTCTTGGTATATGGAGACACACACAGCTGTGGGACGCATATGTGACCAGGGATGTCCCATTTCCCCTTTAGTGGTGGGTCATTTGCTGAAATCTCACATCCTTAATGAGAGGCTTCTGGGAAATTAAGTTCATTAGCTTAATACTGCACCACTGAACTTTGACCCTCAACCCCCATACAGACATCTGCAGAGTATCTGAAGACTGTACACATCTAGTTCTCAACCCAAACACAAATCAGTTCTACTTAATGTAATGCATTAGCTTTTGCATAAAACAAAGTCGGTTTCTTCAGAAAATAGGAAAAGATTTTCAACACAACAACAATAATAATACTACTACTAATAATAATAATAGCAAAACAACAGCAATAATTCCAATAATAATAACTACAACAACAAAAATCATTTTGCTGTATAATGCAGAGTGGCTATGTTTTAGTGAGAAACTGAGTTTCTTCATTATGAAAGTCCCTGTGGAGAATCAGACAGGGGAAAAAAGCTCATTGTGTGAATAGTGTGGGCTCCACAGCACAGACACACGCTAATCATAAACACATCACTATGATTAGCAAGAGGGAACATACATGGGTTTGGGAACAGAGACATATCAGATCCTCAGATATGGAACTGGAGAGGTTAAAGGAAAGTCAGAGTCAAATTAAACAAAGAGATGTCAAAAGTCAAAGATAACTATAATTGTCAATGTCTTAAAATACAAATAATAAACAAATTGATAGACAAGTTAATGTTACACAGAGATATTAGTAGAGATAGAGGAAGTCGCAGAAGTGATAGAAGTAGACATAGTAGAAGAGTGTATTAATTACACTGTGTAAACAGTTTGTAAATGAGCTGAACACATTGTAAAATCTGTGTAAAATCTATTATTGAGTTGTTCTCTGGAAAAAGGTGCCAGAACCATTTTCAGAAAACTGCCTCTGGAGGACAGTTACAAAACCTATGCAAAATTAATGCAACAAAATTTTTGGGAAAAGCCATTTTGGGAATTTGACCTCCCCATGACCTCCCTTCCTATTCTTTTTTAACGTGTATATGTTTGTATGTGAGGCTCTGAATTAAATAGAAATGTAGAGTATGAAATGAGGAGATTAAAAATAAAACTGCACTGGCCATTAGAAATGTGTGCAAGAGCACTAGAGTAACAGCTCATTGTAAATACACTAGAATTCAAATTAAAGGTCAGGTTTGAAATAACAAGCTCACAAAATGGAAAATGAAATTATTAACATTCACATGAAAGTGTTTTTCTCACTTGTATTTTTTTAAATAATTTGTTTTGAAAACCCAAACCCCAATGTTTCAATAATGTTATAAAATATTACATGTAACAGCATGTTTTATGTTTGATGCTCAAACATAGGAAGTTTTATATTTGTACTGTGTGCAACTCATATTCATTAGAGGAAACAATGGAGTTTCAGTGAATCTAATTAATTTCAGTTCTGTTTCCTGTAATTCAAATTCATTATTCCAGTTCTATATCTAGTATAAAAGTCCAATCCAACTCAAATTCAAGAATTCATTCGGAATTCACATGGCATAATTGAGACATTCTCAGTTAATATCTGAACTGAGCACAGCCCTGGCACATTGAACACATGGGCTACTGAAAACACAGTGCACTGAACACAAAAACTACTGAACATACAGCTCACAGAATGCACACTTTACTGAACATGTAGGCTACTGAACATGAGTACACAGTGCACAGAAAAGAAAAGCCCACTGAACATATCTCCCAGGTAGAGCACAGACAACTGAACACACAATCTACTGATTCAGAAAAAAAAAACAGATTGGCCTGAACATATAACTGCACTGAACACTGGGACATACTACTGTATAAAACGTCTGAAACAAACAGATGGATCATTGATTGAACAGACATACAAATGCGGTTGAATGGACAGGAAATACAGAATGATGTACTAATGCAGGATGGTTGAGTATGAACCCTGAAGTGAATATGTGCTTGTTCAGAGGTATGGTTACAGCATTAGCCATCAGTTTCACTTGGGTTTTTGCTCCGTGTGTGCATGTGTGTGAGGCCTGGGGAAGACGGAGTGTGATGGGGTAGAGGGAGAGTGGAAGAGAGAGACGGACAGAGAGAGAGAGAGAGGGAGAGCGAGAGGGAGAGAGAGAGGGAGAGAGAGAGTGAAAGGTCAGGACAGAGAGAGGGCATCAGAGCAGGGCTGACTGACAAAGTGAGGCCAGGAGAGAGAGAGAGAGAGAAAGAGAGAGAGAAAGAGAGAGAGAGAGAGAAAGAGTGTTTGTGTGTAATGGGATCGGATGTAGATCTAATACTCCAGTCCTGGTAGTGATGATAGTTTAATCAGTTGTGCATTACTGCTCTGTTACTGCACTCCACTCCACTCCTTTCTCTCTCTCTCTCTCTCTCTCTCTCTCTCTCTCCATCATTACTCTCTCTTTCCTCTTTTCATTTCCCTTCAACTTTCAAAGGCCTCTTTGTCCTCTCTCCCTCTTTCTCTTTACTCAGATTAGAGTTTACATTTTTCAGTCATGTTTGCCTCTTTGTATCTGCATTGAGGCATTAGCTGTTTTTTTTCTTTCATTTTTCTGTCCTCTGCTCTCTCTCTCTCTCTTTTTCTCTCTCTCTCTCTCTCTCTTTCTCTCTCTCTCTCTCCTGGCCTCACTGTGTCAGTCAGCCCTGCTCTGATGCCCTCTCTCTGTCCTGATCTCTCTCTCTCTGTCTCTCTCTCTCTCTGTCCTGACCTTTCACTCTCTCTCTCTCCCTCTCTCTCTCTATCTCTCTCTCTCTCTCTCTCTCTCTCTCTCCCTCCATCACTCTGCCCTTTGGGTCACTGTCTCATTAGCTCACACAGAGGAACCAGAGAAAAGTGGACAATATGAGGGATTGCTCATTACAATGGAAATCAGGCTGGGATCTCTTACACACACTTTCTCTCTCTCTCTCATTCCCTATAATGCTCCTCATCACCCCCTTCTCTCTTGTTTCTCTCCATTTTTCTCTTCTACCCTCTTCCTC
>NC_044500.1:25302057-25307057 GCF_902362185.1 Chanos chanos | reverse complement strand
GAAATGACCAAAAGCAAAGTAATATCATATGTGATCACCACTGCAGTGACAAAGACTTCAATCATCACCTTCTAATGGTGTAACACACTTTTAGCTTTTTTACCAGAAGCTGTCACTTTCTATACCATAGGTAAGAAGTCTACCCTCTGCCAGTATTACCCTGTTAAAAAACTGACCGGTTAAAGCCAGGAAAATACACTAAAACCAGTGTAGAAAAAACATTTTTAATGTAGGCAGTTCATCAAAAGGACATCCTCAAATAGAGACAGAAAATGTGAGTGTGTGTGTGTGTGTGTGTGTGTGAGAGAGAGAGAGAGAGAGAGAGAGAGAGAGAGAGAGATGAGATGAGAGAGAAAGAAGGAATTACTTTTTATGAGGGATAGTTGGCCTTATCCCTCTCTCACTGAGATTCTATTAAGATAGCTTAAACCCTCTTATTGTTTCCTAAATGTGCAGAAATAACATAAATGGCAAATAAAGCTTTTCTTCTACTGCCTGAGGGGACACAGGGCCCACAGGGCCTAGAGCTAAAAATAGACAGAGAGAGGGCGAGAGAGAGGGAGAGAGAGAGAGAGAGAGAGAGGGAGAGAGAAAGAGAGAGAGAGAGAGAGAATATGATTAAGACTGAGGTTTGATAACACACATACTCAGAGTATTCTTTACTGAAGCAGAAGATCTGCAGTGTGTATGATGGGTTCTATCTTTTGCTGTCTGTGCAAAAAACTGCTCTTGTCAGCAAAGATGAATAAAATCACTATGTGGCGCAAAAATAGAAGAGTATTTTAATACAGTTATAGAACTAGTTGGCTTCATTTTGTTCAGTCTCTGAAAAACACAACAAAACACTTTTTGAAAGTCTTTTGATAACACAAGATAACTGTTGTAAATTTAAAAAAGTATCTCAAGGGAACATTTAATCTTAGAAGCAAAATTCACAAGAGACTCTGAACTACAGCCATTTGTCTCTGATATACAACTAATCACACTTTTAGGCAATATTTCCAAATAGGTTTTGGAAAAAACTTTACTTGTGTTATTTTCCCTTCATAAATAAATTTTACAACTGTTAACACCTGCAGAGTTATTTACAAGGCGGCACCATATTCTAACGCTCTGATAACTACATTTACTCTGGTCAGACACCGTTTTCTAATACTTTCACAACTGCATTTGCTCTGGTGAGCGTTGATATACATTTACAGTGATGAGTGTTGATTTACAATGTATGTAATGTAGATGATCAATGGAGCAGTTTAAATGACTAAATTAAACAGTGTGCTGTGTTAGCTCTTAAGTGTACGGGAGGCCTGGGCAAAGACCTGATGCTAGTGCAGTAAGAACCGTATGTTATTTGACTGCAGAGAGATCAGAGCCCCGCCACACAGCCAAAACACACACAGTCAGGACAGAGCAGATCTGTCCATTAAACACAGAATAATAACCTCAAAGTGTGTGTGTGTGTGTGTACTGGAGCAAATCAGCTCCACTTTAACTCCCCATCACGGTGCATCATTTTCTCCAACATTAAATTAGCAGAGTGTGTGACATGAAATTCAGCGTGTGTGTGTGTGTGTTCAAAAGAGTCATTTGCACACAGGCTCATGCGTGACAGTCTGAGGCATGTTCACGGATTAGTGAGTGTGTGTGTGTGTGTGTGTGTGTGTGTGTGTGTGTGTGTGTGAGAGAGAGAAAGAGCGTGTGCACGTTCATGTGTGAGAAATGGAAATGAAGTGAAAGATGACTTCAAAGAGAAAGAATCGGATAAGTTCAGCAAAGATCTCCAACCTCAGGCCAAACAGTAAGAATCCCAGAAAGGAACAGGGTCTTAAACACACACACACACACACACACACACACACACACACGCTCAAGGATATTTCCTTTCTAAGTAGCCCCACCACTAGAAATTACTAGAAAAAGAATACAGTGAGGTTGCACTGCCTCAAATTCTCTCTCTCTCTCTCTCTCTCTCTCTCTCTCTCTCTCTCTCTCAATCTGTGTGTGTGTAAGAGTTGAGTATTTGTTCTCATTCTGGGGTTCCTCTCTTATACCCAGTCAAAGCCCTGCACAGTTAAGTGAACACCGTTAAAGCCCCATCTCTGTAATGTTATATAAAGCACACAGAGCACTGCACATTCCACAACAAGACTGGACCTTTCTGTACCCTATATGCAAAGGGTCGGGAGTTGTTTCAGACCCTCCCACTCATTCAGTATTGGTTGAGCCTTGGCAGGTCATGAGATTCTGCCAATCAAAATTCACCAAACTTCAAGCTTCAGTATATCTCCCCTGAAATAAATGGACTGGAAAATATTTTGACTGAGACATTAAATCAAGTGATGCTAAACTAGCACAACAACTAGGCAGACACTTTAAAAGCATTAATTGACAAATTATACAGCCCCTTACATTTTTGCAGTTCAGTGTTCCCAGCCAGGGGAGTACCAGAGAGGGACTCATTCACAGAGTGTGTCCCAGGGATGGTGACTGAAGCTGGGGAGGAGGCAGACACTGTGAGACCCCTCCCCCCTCACAAGACTGGCTTCTGTTCAAACAGCCTGTGTCTAGGCCTGTTACACTGTACATCAAATGACAGGGAGAGAGAGAGAGAGAGAGAGAGAGAGAGAGAGAGGGAGAGAGGGAGGGAGAGAGAGAGAGTTTCGACTTTAAATGGATTTTATTGACCAGTAAATTAACAAAACCATGCACCACTGCAAATATGGCAAAATAAATTGAAGTAGGATGTCAAAGTATAAAACATAAAGGGGTAATACAAATAACATAAACAAATCAAAAATAAATAGACATATAAAATAGACATAATAAGTAAATTAATCGATAAATAAAAACACAAATAAATAATTTATTACTTTTCACAGTACCTTTATTGGTACACTAGCACCACTTCGTCACACACTTACAGACTTAAAAAAAAGAGAAAGAGAGGGAGGGAGGGAGAGGGAGAGAGAGAGAGCGGGAGAGAGACTGGATGATGGAGCATGGCATATAGATTCAGACAAGATAGAATAAGCCCTAGATACAGGAAACACTGAGGTACTGATGCAGATACGGTGTCTGTTGGAAACAGACAGAAGTACTTGTCTGGTTTTCACGTCTACAGTTTTCCCATAAAGGCCCCCCCCCCCCCACCCACATAGCGGAGGCCCAGACAGTTTGACTGGTGATCAGATAGACCTGATGACACACAGACCTGTCCCAAAGGTTACTCTATCCTCCTCCTGATACATGCTGTCCAAGCTCCAAACAGGTTTTTCCAACACGCCTACACGTCCGTAAGGAGCAAAACACTGAAGTGTGGCGAGTCAGGAACAAATCATACACAAGAATGGAGATTTACAGGGAAGGCTGTCTTCTCCTTAACAGGCATCTTCTCAGGGCGGCTTTACACACACACACACACACACACACAGTGCAGCACGCACACGCAAGAGAGGGGAAGTGCCACCCACAGGGGCTGATGGGTAGAAGTGTGTGGCAGCACATGCTGTGGTGTCATGGCAACGGCATTAAGTTCTTCCAGTCTCACTTCAATCTGCTCTCATTCTGATTGCAGCGCGCACACACACACACACACACACACACACATACACGCACACTGCAGTGAGAGGACATTTATTCTTTTGTGTTAAGTTCTTAATGATTACACTTCACTGACAGATTTCAGAGGTGGGCTCTTGTCTGTATATGTGTATGTGTGTGTGTGTGTGTCTGTGCGCACATACTCTGTTGTAAACGGAGATATAGTAGGAGACAGTGTTGAATGAGTAGGTGTTTTTGTGTGAGTGTGGAACATACAGGCTGTTTTACGGTTTTTTATTGCTGGCTGCTTTACGAACATGCGCTGGTTGTGTAATATGTTGGTTGTCAGTGCTCTTAAGCTGAATGAGCCACTGTGGGTCTGTCTCTGTCATTTCACAATGGGGCTTTTCTTCTCACTGTCTGCCTGAGGGGACCCACAGGTACACACACAGCTATATGTTCTCTCCCTACTCAGGGCATTTTTGCTTCTTTTTTCTGAACTTTGTGTTTATTTAATTCCATTTTCTTTGCATCTTCTTTTCTCTTTCCATTATACTCATCTCTTTCCCTCTCCCTCCTGTTGTTCCTTCCTCTGGCTCTCCTTCTTTCTTCATATTTTTCCTCTCCCTCCATCCATCTCACACTTTCTGGGACTCCCATCCACTAGTCCTCTTTTCATTCTCTCTCTTTCTCTCTCTCTGCACCCCCCCCCCTTCCTTGTTTCCCTGAGTCTCCCTCTCTTTGTCCTGTGGCTAACTTTCTCTCTCTCTCTCTCTCTCTCGCTCTCTCTTTCTCATTATCAATAATTAATCGGCTGTAGCATGCCTGCTCTGTAGGGGCTTTGCATTCCTCTGTAGGATCAAAGCCTCTTACCTCCAGATAGGGATGCCTGGCTCATTTAGGCAAAGCAGCCACAGACACACGCACACACAACCTGTCCTCCTGGGTCCTCTTTCACTGCGGAGGGGGACAAAAAAAGAAAAAGGAAAAAAAAAAGAAAAAAGACTTTTTCTCTCACATACACTTTCTCATTTGCTCAGCTCCAGGAAGAGAGAGCAGATATTTCGGTAGTGCAGATGCAGCTCTGTAGAAAACCTTACTGCCTCCATTTTAAAGTCCTGATTACTCTGCCTTAGCGTCTGCTTGTAGGAGATGTGCTGTGTTTCTTTTAGATTTGGACAGAAGCATTGAGTAACCTCTTATTGTATTTTATGACTTAAACAGTGCAGGCTGGGGAATAGAACTTCAAGAATACTCCAAGGAATCCTGGGAAGGAGCAGCTCTCAGTCAATACTGGGCCAGCGTATGGTGCTAACGAATAGAACTGTGTGGTGATGAGAGTCAATACTGGGCCAGCGTATGGTGCTAACGAATAGAACTGTGTGGTGATGAGAGTCAATACTGGGCCAGCGTATGGTGCTAACGAATAGAACTGTGTGGTGATGAGAGTCAATACTGGG